>NC_069500.1:307479738-307757238 GCF_027579735.1 Bombina bombina | reverse complement strand
ATATATATATATATATATATATATATCAAAAATAACATTTCAGTGGTATTTCAGTTGCCAAACCGAGTCCACTGTGCTGGATTTGCCTCTTCTGCTTGAATCTCACAGTTCTCAGCTATGGTTATATTGTGGCTACATAGTTTAACAAAACAACACATACGTATAGATAGTAAATCTGCTGCAAAATATGTGCCCCCTGGTGCAGCACCCTTAGGAAAGTATCTGGTTTGCCTTAATGTCTGCACTAACTTATATATTTTCATACATGAGCTAAAAGTCATATTAACAGGAAGGCAATCTCCTTCATAAACCAGCTAAATAGAGCACCATATTGGTTTTTATATTGTGTGATGTAGAATTCTGTGGCTTGTGTTATATTGGCAACAGTAGGTTAGTAGGATTCTGTGTTTGTTTAATTATGGTTGTGTATAATTTATAATAATTTTTCGTTTATATCAAGCTATGTTCAGCCATGCACAAAATAAAAAACTAATGTCTGCCCCCCCCCCCCCCTAATGAGAGCCACATGGAAGAAATATTTCTGGTATTCTTAAGACATTTCCAGATGGAGTGTACAACAATTATTGTTACAAACATACGTTCCTGAGCCGCGATATTCTATTCAACAAAGGATACCAAGAAGACAAAGATGGTTGATAATAGAAGCAAATGGACAATATTTTCAAATAGTTTTCTCTATTTGAATCATGAAAGTTCCATGTTGCCTTAATATAACTTTTGCTAACTCAGCGCTCACCTTTTGTTCTGTATTTTTGGATAGCATTTCTTCATATTGTGATCCTAAACATCACCTGACAATTTGCCAAAAATATACTAATTATATAAATAATTTGTGATCAAAGACTACTTTGAACACATTTTAATATTTTTTTTTATAAAATAGAAGTTTGTGTTTTTTTTATTTCTGGTATTCTTAAGACATTTCCAGATGGAGTGTACAACAATTATTGTTACAAACATACGTTCCTGAGCCGCGATATTCTATTCAACAAAGGATACCAAGAAGACAAAGATGGTTGATAATAGAAGCAAATGGACAATATTTTCAAATAGTTTTCTCTATTTGAATCATGAAAGTTCCATGTTGCCTTAATATAACTTTTGCTAACTCAGCGCTCACCTTTTGTTCTGTATTTTTGGATAGCATTTCTTCATATTGTGATCCTAAACATCACCTGACAATTTGCCAAAAATACAAAGGATACCAAGAAGACAAAGATGGTTGATAATAGAAGCAAATGGACAATATTTTCAAATAGTTTTCTCTATTTGAATCATGAAAGTTATGACAATATTATGACACTAATTTAGAGTCATAATATTGTATTGCTATATCTGGGGAAAACTGGTGCAATATTTAAAATGGCATTAGGTGTTTCAGAATCCAGCACTGTCCTGAATGACAATAACTAGAAATGTGCAGGGAAAACATTTTCTTGGTATAGTTTGCAGCAGAATGTGTCATAGTTCTGCAGCAAACTATACCAAGAAAATGTTTTCCCTGCACATTTCTAGTTATTGTCATTCAGGACAGTGCTGGATTCTGAAACACCTAATGCCATTTTAAATATTGCACCAGTTTTCCCCAGATATAGCAATACAATATTATGACTCTAAATTAGTGAGGATTCGGCAAGTACTATATGGTAATCAATGTAATAATCAGTGTCTGTCTGGAATGAGTCTATTGAAGTCAATGAGGCTTTTCCAAATTATATTAGTTCCGGTGTTTGACATTTTTGTCCATTAGTGACATTTGTCGGATTTTTTTTTTTTTTTTATTCAAAATTATGAGTCAAATTTTAACTGTAATAAAATCAGTAGGTACATAGTTTTGTCTTGATGTTTAATGGTGTTAGACACTGTGCCTCATTCCGCTACCATTACAGCGGTCTGTGGTTTGGCTTCTTTTGTTGCTGAATTACTGTTTTTTTTTCCAAAATAAAGAAGAAACTTAAAGGAACATGAAACCCAAAATATTTATTTCATGATTCAGATACCGCATACAGTTATAAAACAATTTTCCAGTTTTCAAGTAGGGTTCTGTTTTATATGTGCATATGCCTGACTTTTCTGGCGTTTGGAAGCAATTAAAAATATTATTCAGATAGACAGACAGCTAGATTTGATAACTGTAAGTAAATTTGAAAGTTTTCAAAATTGCATCTTAATCATCTTAATAATGAAAGTTTAATTTTGACTTTACTACCCCTTTACAGTTTATTTATATTAGGTATAACCTTACAGCATATTTTACAATTTATTAATAAACATTAAAAAATAAAAAAAACACAAACTTCTATTTTATAAAAAAAAATATTAAAATGTGTTCAAAGTAGTCTTTGATCACAAATTATTTATATAATTAGTATATTTTTGGCAAATTGTCAGGTGATGTTTAGGATCACAATATGAAGAAATGCTATCCAAAAATACAGAACAAAAGGTGAGCGCTGAGTTAGCAAAAGTTATATTAAGGCAACATGGAACTTTCATGATTCAAATAGAGAAAACTATTTGAAAATATTGTCCATTTGCTTCTATTATCAACCATCTTTGTCTTCTTGGTATCCTTTGTTGAATAGAATATCGCGGCTCAGGAACGTATGTTTGTAACAATGTTATATACTGCTGCCATCTGGTGCTGAAAAGTGTACAACATTGTTACAAACAAATCGTTCAATCTCAACCTACCGGCCAATCTTGTTTTCGCCAAAAAATGGCACTTTTTGTTTTGATATAATCATAATTGTGGGGTTCTAAGTGTTTCTCAAAGCCACGAATGCATTTTCATCTTATCGGAAGTTATTGGCGATTACATTCCATGTTCCTTATACTTTTCAACTGTTTCTCAAGACCTTTTTACAGTTTTCTTCTGTTATGTGTGATCAGTCCACGGGTCATCATTACTTCTGGGATATAACTCCTCCCCAACAGGAAATGCAAGAGGATTCACCCAGCAGAGCTGCATATAGCTCCTCCCCTCTACGTCAGTCCCAGTCATTCTCTTGCACCCAACGACTAGATAGGATGTGTGAGAGGACTATGGTGATTATACTTAGTTTTTATGACTTCAATCAAAAGTTTGTTATTTTAAAATAGCACCGGAGCGTGTTATTACTTCTCTGGCAGAGTTTGAGGAAGAATCTGACAGAGATTTTTTACTATGATTTTAACCGGAGTCGTTAAGATCATATTGCTGTTCTCGACCATCTGAGGGAGGTAAAGGCTTCAGATCAGGGGACAGCGGGCAGATGAATCTGCATTGAGGTATGTGGCAGTTTTTATTTTCTGAATGGAATTGATGAGAAAAGCCTGCCATACCGTTAAAATGACATGTATGTATACACTTCAGTATTCTGGGGATGGTATTTCACCGGAACTACTGTGTTAAAGGTCACTAATCCTTTTAATAACTATTCTCATGTTAAACGTTTTTGCTGGAATGTAGAATCGTTTACATTGCTGAGGTACTGTGTGAATAAATGTTTGGGCATTATTTTCCACTTGGCAGTTTTTTGCTTTAATTGTGACAGTTTCGTTTCTCTTCACTGCTGTGTGGGAGAGGGAGGGGCCGTTTTTGGCGCTCTTTGCTACGCATCAAAAAATTCCAGTCAGCTACTTTTATATTTCCTGCATGATCCGGTTCATCTCTGACAGATCTCAGGGGTCTTCAAACTTCTTTGAAGGGAGGTAAATTCTCTCAGCAGAGCTGTGAGAATTCTTATAGTGACTGTGTATAAAAAACGTTGTTTTGTTTTCTTATGTACAAATTTAATTAGTGTTGTTTTTTACTAATGGGAACAAACCTTTGCTAAAAGTTGTGTTGTTTTAAAATTTGATGCAATAACTGTTTTTCAGTTCATTATTTCAACTGTCATTTAATCGTTAGTACCTCTTTGAGGCACAGTGCCTTTTTTTGCTAAAAAAGATTATAACCAAGTTGTAAGTTTTTTTGCTAGTGTGTTAAACATGTCTGACTCAGAGGAAGATATCTGTGTCATTTGTTCCAATGCCAAGGTGGAGCCCAATAGAAATTTATGTACTAACTGTATTGATGCTACTTTAAATAAAAGTCAATCTGTACAATGTGAACAAATTTCACCAAACAGCGAGGGGAGAGTTATGCCGACTAACTCGCCTCACGCGACAGTACCTGCATCTCCCGCCCGGGAGGTGCGTGATATTTTGGCGCCTAGTACATCTGGGCGGCCATTACAGATAACATTACAAGATATGGCTACTGTTATGACTGAAGTTTTGTCTAAATTACCTGAACTAAGATGCAAGCGTGATCACTCTGGGGTGAGAACAGAGTGCGCTGACAATGCTAGGGCCATGTCTGATACTGCGTCACAGCTCGCAGAGCATGAGGACGGAGAGCTTCATTCTGTGGGTGACGGTTCTGATCCAAACAGATTGGACTCAGATATTTCAAATTTTAAATTTAAATTGGAGAACCTCCGTGTACTACTAGGGGAGGTCTTAGCAGCTCTCAACGATTGTAACACTGTTGCAATACCAGAGAAACTGTGTAGGTTGGATAAATACTTTGCGGTACCGGCGAGTACTGACGTTTTTCCTATACCTAAGAGACTAACTGAAATTGTTACTAAGGAGTGGGATAGACCCGGTGTGCCGTTCTCACCCCCTCCAATATTTAGAAAGATGTTTCCAATAGACGCCACCACTCGGGACTTATGGCAAACGGTCCCCAAGGTGGAGGGAGCAGTTTCTACTTTAGCTAAGCGTACCACTATCCCGGTGGAGGATAGCTGTGCTTTCTCAGATCCAATGGATAAAAAATTAGAGGGTTACCTTAAGAAAATGTTTGTTCAACAAGGTTTTATATTACAACCCCTTGCATGTATCGCGCCGATTACGGCTGCGGCAGCATTTTGGATTGAGTCGCTTGAAGAGAACCTTAGTTCCTCTACGCTAGACGACATTACGGACAGGCTTAGAGTCCTTAAACTAGCTAATTCTTTCATTTCGGAGGCCGTAGTACATTTAACCAAACTTACGGCTAAGAACTCAGGATTCGCCATACAGGCACGCAGGGCACTGTGGCTAAAATCCTGGTCAGCTGATGTTACTTCTAAGTCCAAATTACTTAATATACCTTTCAAGGGGCAGTCCTTATTCGGGCCCGGTTTGAAAGAAATTATCGCTGACATTACGGGAGGTAAGGGCCACGCCCTACCTCAAGACAAGGCCAAAGCTAAGGCCAGACAGTCTAATTTTCGTCCCTTTCGGAATTTCAAAACAGGAGCAGCATCAACCTCCACTGCACCAAAACAGGAAGGAGCTGTTGCTCGTTACAGGCAAGGCTGGAAGCCTAACCAGTCCTGGAACAAAAGCAAGCAGGCCAGGAAACCTGCTGCTGCCCCAAAGACAGCATGAACCGAGAGCCCCCGATCCGGGACCGGATCTAGTAGGGGGCAGACTCTCTCTCTTCGCCCAGGCCTGGGCAAGAGATGTTCAGGATCCCTGGGCACTAGAGATCATATCTCAGGGATACCTTCTAGACTTCAAATTATCTCCCCCAAGAGGGAGATTTCATCTGTCAAGGTTGTCAACAAACCAGATAAAGAAAGAAGCGTTTCTACGCTGCGTACAAGATCTGTTAACAATGGGAGTGATCCATCCGGTTCCGTGGTCGGAACAAGGACAAGGGTTCTACTCAAACCTGTTTGTGGTTCCCAAAAAAGAGGGAACTTTCAGGCCAATCTTAGATTTAAAGACTCTAAACAAATTCCTAAGAGTTCCATCGTTCAAAATGGAAACTATTCGGACAATCTTACCCATGATCCAAGAGGGTCAGTACATGACCACAGTGGATTTAAAGGATGCTTACCTTCACATACCGATCCACAAAGATCATCACCGGTATCTAAGGTTTGCCTTCTTAGTCAGGCACTACCAGTTTGTAGCTCTTCCATTCGGATTGGCTACGGCTCCAAGAATCTTCACAAAGGTTCTGGGTGCCCTTCTAGCGGTACTAAGACCGCGAGGGATTTCGGTAGCTCCGTACCTAGACGACATTCTAATACAAGCTTCAAGCTTTCAAACTGCCAAGTCTCATACAGAGTTAGTTCTGGCATTTCTAAGGTCGCATGGATGGAAAGTGAACGAAAAGAAGAGTTCTCTCTTTCCTCTCACAAGAGTTCCATTCTTGGGGACTCTTATAGATTCTGTAGAAATGAAGATTTACCTGACAGAAGACAGGTTAACAAAACTTCAAAATGCATGCCGCGTCCTTCATTCCATTCAACACCCGTCAGTAGCTCAATGCATGGAGGTGATCGGCTTAATGGTAGCGGCAATGGACATAGTACCTTTTGCACGCCTACACCTCAGACCGCTGCAATTATGCATGCTAAGTCAGTGGAATGGGGATTACTCAGATTTGTCCCCTACTCTGAATCTGAATCAAGAGACCAGAAATTCTCTTCTATGGTGGCTTTATCGGCCACACCTGTCCAGGGGGATGCCATTCAGCAGGCCAGACTGGACAATTGTAACAACAGACGCCAGCCTACTAGGTTGGGGCGCTGTCTGGAATTCTCTGAAGGCTCAGGGACTATGGAATCAGGAGGAGAGTCTCCTTCCAATAAACATTCTGGAATTGAGAGCAGTTCTCAATGCCCTTCTGGCTTGGCCCCAGTTAATAACTCGGGGGTTCATCAGGTTTCAGTCGGACAACATCACGACTGTAGCTTACATCAACCATCAGGGAGGGACAAGAAGCTCCCTAGCAATGATGGAAGTATCAAAGATAATTCGCTGGGCAGAGTCTCACTCTTGCCACCTGTCAGCAATCCACATCCCGGGAGTGGAGAACTGGGAGGCGGATTTCTTGAGTCGCCAGACTCTTCATCCGGGGGAGTGGGAACTTCATCCGGAGGTCTTTGCCCAAATACTTCGACGTTGGGGCAAACCAGAGATAGATCTCATGGCGTCTCGCCAGAACGCCAAACTTCCTCGCTACGGGTCCAGATCCAGGGATCCGGGAGCAGTTCTGATAGATGCTTTGACAGCACCTTGGAACTTCAGGATGGCTTATGTGTTTCCACCCTTCCCGCTGCTTCCTCGATTGATTGCCAAAATCAAACAGGAGAGAGCATCAGTAATTCTAATAGCACCTGCTTGGCCACGCAGGACTTGGTATGCAGATCTAGTGGACATGTCATCCTGTCCGCCTTGGTCTCTACCTCTAAGACAGGACCTTCTGATACAGGGTCCATTCAAACATCAAAATCTAACTTCTCTGAAGCTGACTGCTTGGAAATTGAACGCTTGATTTTATCAAAACGTGGTTTTTCTGAGTCGGTTATTGATACCCTGATTCAGGCTAGGAAGCCTGTTACCAGAAGGATTTACCATAAAATATGGCGGAAATACCTATACTGGTGCGAATCCAAAGGTTACTCCTGGAGTAAGGTTAGGATCGCTAGGATATTGTCTTTTCTACAAGAAGGTTTAGAAAAGGGTTTATCAGCTAGTTCATTAAAGGGACAGATTTCAGCTCTGTCCATCTTGTTACACAGACGTCTGTCAGAAAATCCAGACGTCCAGTCCTTTTGTCAGGCTTTAGCTAGGATCAAGCCTGTGTTTAAAGCTGTTGCTCCACCATGGAGTTTAAACTTAGTTCTTAACGTTTTACAGGGTGTTCCGTTTGAACCCCTTCATTCCATTGATATAAAAATGTTATCTTGGAAAGTTCTGTTTTTAATGGCTATTTCCTCGGCTCGAAGAGTCTCGGAGTTATCAGCCTTACATTGTGATTCCCCTTATCTGATTTTTCACTCAGACAAGGTAGTTCTGCGTACTAAACCTGGGTTCTTACCTAAGGTAGTCACTAACAGGAACATCAATCAAGAGATTGTTGTCCCATCCTTGTGTCCAAATCCTTCTTCAAAGAAGGAACGTCTTTTACACAATCTGGATGTAGTTCGTGCCCTCAAGTTCTACTTGCAGGCAACTAAAGATTTTCGCCAAACTTCTTCCTTGTTTGTCGTTTACTCTGGACAGAGGAGAGGTCAAAAAGCTTCTGCTACCTCTCTCTCTTTTTGGCTTCGTAGCATAATACGTTTAGCCTATGAGACTGCTGGACAGCAGCCTCCTGAAAGAATTACAGCTCACTCCACTAGAGCTGTGGCTTCCACTTGGGCCTTTAAGAATGAGGCCTCTGTTGAACAGATTTGCAAGGCTGCAACTTGGTCTTCGCTTCATACTTTTTCCAAATTTTACAAATTTGACACTTTTGCTTCTTCGGAGGCTATTTTTGGGAGAAAGGTTCTTCAGGCAGTGGTTCCTTCTGTATAATGAGCCTGCCTATCCCTCCCGTCATCCGTGTACTTTTGCTTTGGTATTGGTATCCCAGAAGTAATGATGACCCGTGGACTGATCACACATAACAGAAGAAAACATAATTTATGCTTACCTGATAAATTCCTTTCTTCTGTTGTGTGATCAGTCCACGGCCCGCCCTGTTTTAAGGCAGGTAAATATCTTTTAAATTATACTCCAGTCACCACTTCACCCTTGGTTACTCCTTTCTCGTTGTTTCTTGGTCGAATGACTGGGACTGACGTAGAGGGGAGGAGCTATATGCAGCTCTGCTGGGTGAATCCTCTTGCATTTCCTGTTGGGGAGGAGTTATATCCCAGAAGTAATGATGACCCGTGGACTGATCACACAACAGAAGAAAGGAATTTATCAGGTAAGCATAAATTATGTTATTTAATTCAACACCTAAAGGCTGGTCTTTTTGACATATTTGTAGGTATATTCCAGACCATTTAGAATAATTCTATTATGTTGCACATGAGCAAGACACTCTGACTCTGAAATGGCCACAGACAACGTAGTGTATTTGTATACATAGTCTTTATTCATTAAGGATCTATTCATTGCTATTGTATAGTCCGTCTGCAGTCGGCAGGATATAGATTTACATATGTATATGAATTTAAAACGTGATCTCCCGTAAATTAGTGGGATCCTCAAGAAAATTTGAGTTAACGGAAATCAAGACTGTAACATCTAAAATTGGATTTAGTAATTATGTTAATCTTTGTTTCTAATTCACATTCACATTGTCATGATTGACAGTTTCAATACAGTCATCTTAATAACTGGGATTTCATCCTTTGCCGTTTCATCTTGTTTGTTTGCAACCGAGATGCCATATTTTTTAAAAAAAAAGAAATTACCTTCTAGAACCTTGTGCCACAATCTAGTTAAAGTAATAGAAATTGTGCAAAGTCAAAACCCTTTCACGACTGTGAGCTTGTCAGGTTTTAGCAACATTTTTGCGCTACATTATTGCAATGGAGTGTCACTTACCAGTTTGATGATTTACAGTGTGAGAGCTGTTAAAATACGTTTAAGAAGACAAATAAATTAAAAGATTATAATTGTCACTATAATCATTGCACTAACATGCCCAGTATACACATCATGCCTATATACAAATGGAATTTATATTGTTTACCAGTTTTTAGGATGGATTCGGATTACAATAGGTTAATCTCACACATGTAAATGATGATTTACATTAGACACCGTAGAAAGGGGTTAATTAAAAAAAAGAACTATAATGAGATCTTAAGCGGTGTGACACGGCCATTGTATATGTCAGTTTGTTTCCCAGTTTTGATTCTGATAACATGTTTTTCTGAACTTTTCGAGTGAAAATTCGAACACAGCTGTACGCTTTTAGTGGATAAAATCCATTTTGGATTGGGATCACTTGAAAAACATGCTTTACATATTGGCTAAAGCAGAGGTATCAGAGGCAATATTAAAAAGATTTGAATCGACTACATATTTGCAACGCTGCTGCCAATAGTGCACACTCCTTGCATATTCAACAAAACATTATGTATAAATAAACATTTTGAGTACCTGGTAAAAATCCGATGTATAGTCTTTGCCAAAAATCTTTAAAAAAAAATTTTTTGACATCACTTGCGATAGAGCTTTCTTTCCTAAGATATGGTGAGTCCACGGAATCATCCATTACTGTTGGGAATATCACTCCTGGCCAGCAGGAGGAGGCAAAGAGCACTACAGCAAAGCTGTTAAGTATCACTCCCCTTCCCAAAATCCCCAGTCATTCTCTTTGCCTTCAGTGCAAGGAGGAGGTGAAGTTAGGTGTCTGTAAAAGATTTTTCTTCTATTAAGATTTTATTATTTTGAAAGCCAGAGTAGGTTTGCTCTGATCTTTCCTACCAAGTTTTGGGTCTAGCTGTAATCCACGTTAGTCTCTTCAGTAGAGCAGTGGTAGCTGTGTTTTCCTAACAGGTTGCTGCCCTTGTATAGAAAGCCAGAGTAGGTTTACTCTGTTCTCTGTTCTCATTTTCACAGGTCTCTGTGAGGAGTGGCCTCTCATGCCAGGTGAGTTGTCCTCCTGCCAGACAGCAAGAGATGCAGGTAAGTGCCATTTTCTTTTTTTTATGGGATAAAGAACACTGGCACTCATTGAGCTAATTGTACTTTATTGGGACTTAGTTCCTGTGTTAAGGATCAGGATAACGACAGGGAGCAGACACTGTGTGGGCAAGTCTTAGAGGAGGTGATTCAGTAGGGGTATGTTTTCTTTTCTGGGGCCCCGCTTAGAGAAGCAATGTAAGGGGCAAACGGATGGGTAAATTTATTTCCCCTCATTTACTCACTCCTTTTTATTGGATGCAATGCATAATTTGATTAATGGCCGCCGGGACCGCTCTGACATACTTTAGGAGGCGGGTCCTTTTGCTGAGGCCGCATTGCTGGCTAAGCGCGCGCTTTTGACAGATTACGGTGCAGCTTTCAGTGCATCGTCATTTTTCCTGCTGTGTTTTCCAGAGCAGCTGTGTGTGGATCAAGAGTCAGATAAAGAGCCGCTTGAAAATCCGGATTGCAGGGGGGGCAGGTAAGCACCTCAGTATTACACTGAGGGGTAGAGGTGACGAAAGAGGTTTGACTTTAAATAAAATCTGGGCACTTAATTTTATTTCATAAGATCTGCTGACAGACGTTAACATCAGAGAAGCTTTTCAGAGCGCTATTTTGTTACGGCGGTCCTTAAAGAGACAGTGTTAGAAATAAAGAATAAAAAAAAATAATATTTTTTTTGCTGTCAATTTTTGCAAACATGGTCAAGAGATACGGGATCGGATCAAGTGGGGGCAGACTCAGTTTTCTCAAGCATGGATACGAGATGTCCCAGACCCATGGGCCGTTGACATAGTATCCCAGGGTTACAAGTTAGAATTCAAGACCTTTCCTCCCAGGGGAATATTCCACCTCTCAAGATTATCTGTAGAGATGTTCTTAAAATGTGTACAGGATCTTGCCCTCCTGGGAGTGATAGTTCCAGTCCCAGTACAGGAACAGGGTCTAGGGTTCTATTCCAACCTGTTCATGGTTACCAAAAAAGATGGAATTTTCAGGCCTATTCTAGATCTAAAGTTCCTCAAATCTAAAGTTCCATTCTTCCTCTAGTGCAAGAGGGTCAGTTCATGACAACCATAGACCTGAAGGATGCATACCTCCACATTCCCATTGACAGGGATCCTCAAATATTTCTGAGGTTTGCCTAGCTGGACAAACACTTTCAGTTTGTGGCCCTTTCATTTGGCCTTGCCACAGCTCCCAGAATTTTCTCAAAGGTTCTGAGAGCTCTGCTGGAAGTAATTCGGTCTCAGGGAATTGCAGTAGCTCCTTATCTGGATGATATTCTGGTTCAGGCACCATCTTTTCAACTAGCTTGTTGTCTTTTCTTCGTTCCAACGGATGGAAGGTGAATTTGGAAAAAAGTTCCCTTGTTCTGGC
This sequence comes from Bombina bombina, assembly GCF_027579735.1. Classification (NCBI taxonomy): domain Eukaryota; kingdom Metazoa; phylum Chordata; class Amphibia; order Anura; family Bombinatoridae; genus Bombina; species Bombina bombina. Next base: position 307,745,394 of record NC_069500.1, on the reverse strand, counting down.
TACAAGGGTGGTCTTCTTAGGAACCGTTATAGATTCCCTATCAATGAAAATATTTCTGACAGAAGTCAGAAGAGCCAAGATTCTTTCCTCTTGCCTTTCTTTTCAGTCTGCTGTACGACTGTCAGTGGCCCAATGTATGGAGGTAATTGGTCTGATGGTGGCTTTCATGGACATAGTTCCCTTTGCTCGATTCCATTTCAGAGCTCTACAGTTATGCATGCTCAGCCAATGGAACGGGGATTATGCAGACCTATCTCAGAGGATAGTTCTAGATCAAGCGGCGATAGACTCTCTTCTGTGGTGGCTGTCTCAAGAACATCTGTCTTGGGACATGCTTTCCGAGACCCTCATGGGTGATTGTGACCACGGACGCCAGCCTGATGGGCTGGGGAGCAGTTTGGGACTCTTTGAAGGCACAGGGACTGTGGTCTCAGGAGGAATCTGCTCTCCCCATAAACATATTGGAGTCTAGAGCGATCTTCATTACCTTAATGGCTTGGCCTCAGCTGGCCTTAGCCCGGTTTATCAGGTTCAGTCAGACAGCATAACCTCAGTGGCTTACATCAACCACCAGGGGTGAACTCAGAGTTTCTTAGCCATGAAGGAGGTGGCTTGAATCATTCAGTGGGCGGAAGCTCACAATTGCTGTCTATCTGCCATCCACATTCCAGGAGTGGACAATTGGGAAGCAGATTTCCTAAGCAGACAGACTTTCCATCCAGGCGAGTGGGAACTCCATCCGGAAGTGTTCTCCAGGTTAACCACCAAATGGGGGTTACCAGAATTGGATGTGATGGCATCTCGTAAGAACGCCAAGCATCCAAAGTACACTTTGAGGTTGAGGGATCCTCAGGCCTTCCTGATAGATGCGGCAGTTCCTTGGAACTTCAGGTTGGCATACCTTTTTCTTCCATTTGCACCCCTTCCACAAGTCATTGCTTGGATCACGCAGGAGAAAGCTTTGGTGATTCTAATAGCTCCTGCGTGGCCTTGCAGGATCTGGTATGCAGACCTAGTGGAAATGTCATCTCTACCACAATGGAGACTCCCTCTGAGGAAGGACCTTCTACTTCAGGGTCCTTTTCTGTATCCAAACCTCATTTCTCTGAAGCTGACTGCTTGGAGATTGAACGCTTAATTTTATCTAAGCGTGGATTTTCCGAGTCTGTCTTTGAGACCATGATTCAGGCTCATAAGCCTGTTACTAGAAATATTTACCATAAGATATGGCGTAAATATCTTTATTGGTGTGAATCCAAAGGATACTCTTGGAGTAGGGTCAGGATTCCAAGAATTTTATCCTTTCTCCAGGAAGATCTGGAGAAGGGTTTGTCTGTCAGTACTCTGAAAGGTCAGATCTCTGCCCTTTCAATTTTGCTGCACAAGCATCTGGTGGACGTGCCAGGTGTGCAATCTTTTTGTCAGGCCTTGGTCAGAATCAGGCCTGTGTTTAAATCTGTTGCTCCACCTTGGAGCCTTAACCTTGTTCTTAAAGTTTTGCAACAGGCTCAGTTTGAGCCAATACATTCCATAGATATTAAGTTGTTATCTTGGAAGGTTTTGTTTCTTACTGCTATCTCTTCTGCTAGGAGAGTTTTCGGAACTCTCAGCTTTGCATTGTGATTCACCTTATCTCATATTATATGCAGATAAGGCAGTTCTTCGTACCAAGTTTGTTTTTCTTCCTAAGGTTGTTTCGGATAGAAATATTAATCAGGAAATTGTTGTTCCTTCTCTCTGTCCTAATCCTTCTTCTCATAAGGTACGTTTGTTGCACAACCTAGATGTTGTGCCGCCTCTTAAATTCCATTTACAAGCGACTAAGGAATTTTGCATTGTTTGTTTGTTTTTCTTGGAAACGCAAAGGTCAGAAAGCTACTGCTACTTCTCTTTACTCTGGTTGAGAAATATTATTCGTTTGGCGTATGAGACTGCTGGGCAGCAGCCTCCTGAGAGAATCACAGCTCATTCCACTAGGGCTGTCTCTTCTTCTTGGGCTTTCAAAAATGAGGCTTCTGTGGAACAGATTTGCAAGGCTGCAACTTGGTCCTCTTTGCATACTTTTTCCAAATTTTATAAATTTCATACTTTTGCCTCAGCTGAGGCTTCTTTTCGGAGAAAGTTTCTTCAAGCGGTGGTGCCTTCTGTTTAGGTGACCTGTCTTGTCCCTCCCTAATCATCTGTGTCCTCTGACTTGGGTATTGATTCACAACAGTAGTTAATGATTCCATGGACTTACCATATCTTAGGAAAGAAAGCTAAAATTATGCTTAACTGATAAATTTCTTTTTTTTCGGATATGGTGAGTGCACGGCCCCACACTTTTTTTCTAAAAAAGTTTTTTTGTCTAAACCTCAGGCACCTCTACACCTTGTGTTACTCCTTTTCTCCATTTTCCTTCGGTCGAATGACTGGGGATTGTGGGAAGGAGAATGATACTTAACAGCTTTGGTGTGGTGCTCTTTGCCTCCTCTTGCTGGCCAGGAGTGATATTCCCAACAGTAATTGATGATTCTGTGGACTGACCATATCAGGAAAGAAAGAAATGTATCAGGTGCATTCTTTTGTTGTGCGTTGTGGAGCGTTAAAATTCAAATCAGCCAATAGGATCAGAGCTGCTTAAATCCTATTGTCTGTTAATATCAGCCTATAGGATTTAAGCAGCTCTCATCCTATCGGCTGATTTGAATTTTTCAGTCAATAGGAATGCAACGGTACCCCAATATAAAAGGGGTAGCTTGCATTCAATCTTCAGAGGACCAACACTCTGAATGAGGACCAGCTCTGCGGATCCGCGCATCGCCGAAGACTGCTCCGCACTTCCGGGAAGAAGATTGAAGATGGTGCTGCCCTGGAAGAAGATCTTCGCCGCCTAAATGAAGACTTTGCTCCGTCTGGACTTCCGGACTTCAGAAAGGTGAGTACATTTTCTGGGGTTAGTGTTATTTTTTTTTTTTTAATCTATTTGGGTTGGTTTTTTTTCTAGATTAGTGATTTTTTTATTTTTTAATGGGCACTAAAGAGCTGATTACCCTTTTTTTTTTTTTTTTTATTTAAATTTTTATTGGTTTCTTAAACATGTTAACAGAAATGAGAAAAAGAAAATCAACATTACAGTGCAAATATTACATTCTTCAAAGACCGCCCTTTACAGTTCGCTTATCTTACAAAGTCATGTGATTCCCTTATCCCAATTACAACAATATATTTTTTTTAGGATCTCGCCTGCTGATTCAGGTTTCATTGATAAAACTCTAAACGGGTTAAGTGTGTCATCAAAACTCGATCATACCAAAGTAAATGCTGCTGCTGCTGCGCCGCAAATCCCCTTCAGTTTCATGCTTCTCTACCCCAACTGTACGATAAGTGTCTGGGGTGATCCTGCTTACGTGGGGTGCCTAAATTGACCCTAGATACTCTTCCCATAAAAACACCATAGAGTGAAAGTCATCAATGCGATTACTGTGCTGATAGTGATATTTTTCCAATGATAGTACTCTATTGACCTGTTCTCTCCAGTCTTGTACACTGGGAACCTTTGTCTGTTTCCAAAGTCTAGGTATCAGTTGTCTAGCACAATTTAACATAATATATAGTAGCATTGCTCTCAGTTTGCATTTTATTTTAGGTGTCTTATTTAATAAGAGTACAAACGGGCTGCATTCTAAATGAATAGCTATTACCTTTTCTATCTCTGAGTGTAAGTTGATCCAATATGTTTTTATGAAGGGACAGTTCCACCATATGTGGGACATATTTCCCTCTTGCCCACATGCCCTCCAACATTGAGTGTTAGCACTTGGGTAAATTCTAGACAACCTTTTGGGAGTTAAGTACCATCTGATGAGTACTTTCAGATTGGTCTCTGTGGCATTCATGGAAGATGGGGCTTTCCCCATTTGCTGAAAAATTGTCTGCCACTCGTTTGGTGTTAAGGACTCTTGCAATTCTCTCTCCCATACCTTAGTGTATGTGGGTAATTGGGTGGAGTGCATTGTCACTAATAACTTGTATGACTGGGATAACCCTTTTTTCGATGTGCCTGTGGAGTAGCATATTGATTCGAATGTGGTTAATGGCCTTATTAGGTCTCTTTTCTCCCTGTTGTGGTTAATATAGTGTGACAGTTGGAAGTATTCATACCAGTTCTGACCTACAAAAATATTTCTGTCCGTCATTTCTTTTCTAGTCAAGAGTTTACCTTTATCTAAGCAAGTATATGTCGGTACACAACAGTGAATGTTCGTGGTTTCTTCCTTTATTTTGTAGTGTCCTAATGGGGAGTCAGTGTTTGCCAGTAGAGGAGTTAATGGGCCTGGGATAGATGAAATGTCTTTTTTATTTTTTAATATTGTGTCCCATACATCAAAGGTTTCTGCTACTATGGTTGGAGGTGAACTACAAAGTCTCCTACGCGGTTTATTGAGCCAACACTGGCTCCCCAGGCTGGCCACACCGGTCAGATTGTGTTCTAACTTTACCCATTCCTTATTGTCTGAATGTTTACACCAATCTATAATTCTGGTTAGCATGGTCGCCTGTTTGTAATAAAGGAGGTTGGGAACTCCCAGACCTCCTGTATATCTATCCCTGTATAAAATTTTCTTTGAAACTCTCGGCATTTTGCTCTGCCAGACAAATGAGTTTACATTAGCCTGGAGCCTATTCAAGTATGTTTTGGGTAATGTGATGGGTACCGTTTGAAAGATATATAGTATTCTTGGTAAGAATGACATCTTAAAGGCCTGTATCCTACCGAGCAAGGACAGGCATTTGGTTTTCCATCCATTAATCTCTATTTGTAGTTCTTTTAGCAGTTTCTCGTAGTTTAATGTATAAAGTTCCTCCTTTGTTCTTGCTATTTGCGTACCCAGGTATGTTAGGGAATGTTTTTGGATAGAGAAATGCAATTGGCTGCTAATATGTTGAAGGAGTGTATCAGATACTGCCACTCCTAATACCTCTGATTTAGTTGTGTTACTTTTAAAATAGGAATGGGAGCTAAATAGATCAAATTCCAATTGTAATGCTTTTAAAGATGATAGCGGATTGGTCAACGTCAATAAGATGTCGTCTGCATAGAGCGACAGTTTGTAGTCCACATTTTGGATCTTAAGGCCCTCTATTGCAGGGTTCTGGCGTATTTTGGAGGCCAAAACCTCCATAGCTAACACAAATAGTAAGGGGGATAGTGGGCATCCCTGCCTGGTGCCGTTTCTAATATTTATGCCGTTTGATAGGGAGTCATTTAATCTAACCTTAGCTGTGGGATTATCATATAATGCAAGAATCTTATTAAGCATGTGTGGCCCTATTCCAAATTTAATGAGAGTTTGCTGTAGAAATGCCCAATTCAGCCTATCAAAGGCTTTCTCAGCGTCAATCCCTAGGAAAATCGCAGGTATCTTCTCTCTATGAACATAGTCCATGAGATCTATAGTTTTCACCGTATTATCCCTTGCTTCGCGGCGCGGGACGAACCCAGCTTGGTTTAAGTGCACCAAGCCAGGTAGGAATCTATTTAATCTTGCGGCTAACACCTTCGCAAATATTTTTATATCTACATTTAGTAGTGATATAGGCCTATAATTTGATGGGTAGGTCGCTAGTTTCCCAGGTTTAGGGAGTACCGTAATATGTGCTTCTAGCATATTAGGTGGGAATGTGGTATCCTTGGATATTTGATTAAAAATCTTCTGCAGGTGGGGTAGTAGAATCGGGGAGAATGTTTTATAATACTGTGCTGTGTAGCCATCTGGGCCTGGACTCTTTCCCATGTTTAAACTTTTGATGGCTGATATTATCTCTCCTGACGATATTGGGTTTTCTAAATCCTCTTTTTGCTCTGCTGATAATTGGGGAAGTTTACAATTCTCTAAATAGGATAGCATATCAGGTAGTGTAGTATTATGTGTTTCCTCCCTGTCAATATTGTATAATTTCGAGTAATAGGATTCGAATTGGGCTAAAATATCTGGTGTAGTTTTTACATTTTGTTTATTGGGTGTATTGATGTCATGAATATATGTTTTATATTTTTTGAGTTTTAGTGCCCTCGCCAGTAATTTCCCACTCCTATTGCTTTCATAGTGATATCTCTGCTTAATTTTTAATGTCATTAGGTTGTGTTCTTTATTTAATAGGTCTTTCAGGGCATCTCTAGCTTTTTGTAGTTCCCCTAGTACCTGTACGTTTTGTGGATCCTGTTTATGTTTATATTCTACGTTAGACAATGTGTTTGTGAGGTCATTATAGTGTTGTCTGGATGTTTTCTTCATGTGCGATTTAAGTTTGATGAATTCGCCCCTCATATAACATTTATGTGCTTCCCACACCATGAATGGATTGCTATCTTCCCGATTGTTTATTGTGAAGTACTCTTTCAATGAACTAGTAAATTTCTCGGCGTATAGGGGAATATTTAGTAGGGAATCATCTAGTTTCCAAGTGAAGGGTTGGGTTGGTGTATTTGGCCATTTAAGTCGTGTAATCACCGCAGAGTGGTCTGACCATGTCGTGTGAGAGATCTTTGAGTGACATATAGTCGTTAGGCCTGCTTGGTTAGTCAAAATGTAGTCTATTCGACTGTAGGTGTGATGTGGTAGTGAGAAGAAAGTATAGTCTTTTTTATAGGGATTTACAAACCTCCATACATCATATAAGTTATAGTCTCTCATCAGTTTCCCTAGGTATCTAGTCGCCTGTGTCGTGGGTCTGTTTATTTTGTGTGAACTATCAATATGTGGGTCTATTGTGGTATTAAGATCCCCACCTATGAAGGTAACCCCCCTGGAGAAATCTATTATTTTATTGAAGATCTTTTTGAGGAATGGGAGTTGGCATACGTTTGGTGCATATATATTTATCAGAGTCACTGGGCTGCCGAATAGAAGCCCGAAGACCCCTAGAAACCTACCCTCATTGTCCGAGGTGGTCTGAATGTGCTTGAAGGGGATATCTTTATGTATCAGAATACTAACTCCACATTTCTTAGTTTCTGCAGAGCTATGAAAGTGTTGGGAATAGCGTGTCCCAAAGTATCTAGGTTCACTCTTTTTTCTAAAATGGGTCTCTTGGAGAAAAACAATGTCCCCTTTCTTTCTGTACAGATCTAATAGTGCTATTGATCTCTTCTGTGGGGAATTTAAGCCCTTTGCATTTTGAGATATTATGGTAATCGGTTTACTCATTTTATCCATCTCTAATTGTGGGTTGTGCTAGGGTAACTGTTTGTGTTGTGACCCTTGGGAGTAGTTTTATGTTCTGAGTGTAAGCAGCGGCGCAGCAGTTATTCTACAAGTTAGAATCAAAGAACAGCAAAAAAAGAGAAGGAGAAAAACAAAACAAAAAGATGACACCAAAAATAAGAAGAAAGAACAACTTCAAAAATGAAAATAAAACAATAAAACAATAAAACAGTAATTATAACCTCTCTCGTTCTGTGTGTATTGCAAAAATAGAGTAGATGCAATCAACACTTTACTGAAAGATGTTATATAAAGGCCTATTGTATTACTTATATATCTAGTACTAGATCTTATAGTCAACTGTTATTAATCGTAGAGGTGTAAACCAACAGTATGAAAATATCATGAACAGCATACATTGTTATTAAACATGGTCCTGGAACCAACAGTGCAAGATTAAATAAAACATAATTTTAATGTTGAAATCTATAACTGTTAGGAGTAGGCGAGATAGTCCTCTCCCATTGTAACTAATAGCTGAACTAGAGAGTTCGTCGCCAGTTAAAGTCTAAAGTCTATATATATATAGTTTTACCCATCTGGACGTATACTGGCGCCTTTACCCTTCTTCTGTTACGTGAGCCCTTGGAGTTTGGGCTATTCTCTTTGTTTGTGGTGGCTGGGTTCTTGTAGATGGGTTGGTCTCAGTGGTGTAAGAGTCTGTTTGCCCCTTGCTACTGTCCTTAGGCCGTTTTTTACGTTGTGGCTGTGGTTGTGAATCTTCGTTCTCTGGGTCGGTAGGGGGATCCAGATCTAAAGCAGCACAGAAATCTGGTATCTCCGAGATCTTAGTGCAGGAAAGCTTTCTATTTCCATGGAGGACATATAGGTGGAAAGGGAAGCCCCATCTATATAATATCTTCTTGCTCCGCAACAGGGCTGTTAATGGTGCCAGCTCCTTCCGTCTTTGCAGTGTGCGTTGCGATAGATCCGTATAAAATTGGAGAACTGTGCCCCTGAATTTAACAGGCTGGTTTCTGCGGGACAGGTTGAGGAGTTCCTCTTTTTCCATAAACTGCTTAAACTTTATTATTATGTCTCTAGGCGGGGCTTTGTCTGGTGGTCTGGGCCTTAGGGCCCTGTGTGCTCTGTCCCAATTTATTTCCCTGGTTGACGTTTCACCCCTCAAGTGGGCAAATAGTGCTGGGAGGTAGGTAGGTAGATCCTTCGGTAATACCGACTCGGGTATACCTCTGATGCGAAGATTTTTTCTACGTCCTCTGTTTTCTAGGTCTTCTATTTTGTCGTGAAGAACCTCTATCAGATCTGCTTGTGTAGTGGTGGTTTCTTGTATTTGATTTACTTCTTCCTGGATATTGTTTGTATAATCTTCCAGGGTGTCAACCCTAAACCCAATAGTATGTATTTCTTGTTTAAGTTCCGCCATCTCTTCTCTCATACATGTCCTTACTATCTCCGCTATGTCTTGCTTAGAGGCCAGAGATGAAAGTACAGAGGATGGGATCTGTGTAAGGGTATCTGGGGCTTTCTGGGGTCTGTTAGGCGATGGTGAGATGGGCTGCAGTTCCTCATCTTGTTCGTGTACAGTAGAGGTAGAGTGCTGGCTTGCAGAGTTAAAGAAAGATTCCACGCTAGGGCCCTTTATATGCGTGTGTTTTGCGGCTTTCATTGGTTTCAGTAGCCTCTTAGACGTCATTTTAGGCCTTGTCTTTGCAAATGGGATAACGTACAGTTTGTTGTTGTTTGTACAAATGTCTCTACAAAATGATACAATATAACTTGCCCTATACCTCCAAGCTGTTGTTTGGTAATATGCCCCTGCCCCAGATGTATCTGTAACTGATGCTAGAGTGTATCACCAGATTGTGGGCTTATTCCCAGAGGTTACACTTCTCACTCTAGGGTATTATATGTGATTCTTTTGCGAATGTACTTGGGAGGTGCAATAGCCCCCCTTTTTCTTATTTTGTTCTATTGCAGTTACTGTCTATGTGGCGTCTGCTGTGCAGCTCCTGTCACTGTGATCTCTCTACATGCAATTGCCTTATTCTAGCTGCGTCACAACTTTTAGGCCTTGTCTCCGTCTCTATCCCATTTAAGTATTTATGCAAGGAGACCACTTCTATTGCCCTGATCACAGTGGTTATTAGATGCGATTGAGGCTTCTACCCCCTTTAGTTAGTTTGTCTGAGTCCTGTGGTGAGGTTTTCGTTTACCCCCCTCAGCAATACACTGTTCCGGCAAACTGTAAATGCGCCACTAAGTTGGTGGCGGGCCGCCCGTTTTCGCGGCGCTTTTATTTCTCACCCGATGTGTCCGGTTCAGCCTCTAGCCCCTCCGATACTCAGAGTTGAATACCGGCGGTATTAGGATGCTCTCTGCTGCTGGGGACTGCCCCTCTCTCCGGATACCTCCAAAGTCAGCACCGCACAGTTCACAGGAGTGCCGGTGACCTGCTATTCTCCCAGCCCTTAAGCCTTGTATTTCCAAGAAGCTCCGATGTGAGCCAGTGTCCCACAGTTGTTGCCTGTTGATTTCAGCTGATAGAAGTGTATGCTTATATGCTCTATTTACATTTTTATGTTTGTTGGCTTACGGAGCTCTGGAGTTATGCTGCCATCTTAGCAGCGGCCAGCTCCGCCCCCAGAGCTGATTACCCTTTTAAGGGCAATGCCCATACAAATGGGTAGCTTAGTTTTTTTTGGACTTAGATTTTTTTATTTTGGCAGGTTGGTTGGGTGGGGGGGGTTTACTGTTAGGGGGGACTTTGTAATTTTTTTTAGATAAAAGAGCTGTTAAACTAAGGGCAATGTCCTACAAAAGGCCCTTTAGTTTATTGTTAGGTTAGGGGGTGTTTTTATTTTGGGGTTGTTTTTTTGTTTTTATAGGGCTATTAGATTAGGTTTAATTTTTATTATTTTGGATAATTTCGTTTATTATTTTTTTGTAATGTTAGTTTTTTTTCTTAGTGTTAGCTTTTTATAATTTTGGAACTTAGGTTTTTTATTTTTCGTTTATTTTAGTTTTTAAAATAGTAATGTTAGGTTTTTGTATAGTTTAAGCTTAGGTTCTTTTATTTCACAGGTAAGTTTTTTTTTATTTTATGGTAGTTATATTGTAAGTTAAATTTAAAGTTAGGGGTGTTAGGTTTAGGGGACTTACCATATCTTAGGAAAGAAAACAAAATTTATGCTTACCTGATAAATTTCTTTTTTTTCGGATATGGTGAGTCCACGGCCCCACACTTTTTTCTAAGACAGTTTTTTTGTCTAAACCTCAGGCACCTCTACACCTTGTGTTACTCCTTTTCTCCATTTTCCTTCGGTCAAATGACTGGGGATTGTGGGAAAGGGAGTGATACTTAACAGCTTTGGTGTGGTGCTCTTTGCCTCCTCTTGCTGGCCAGGAGTGATATTCCCAACAGTAATTTATCAGGTGCATTCTTTTGTTGTGCATTGTGGAGCGTAAAAATTCAAATCAGCCTATAGGATTTAAGCAGCTCTCATCCTATTGGCTGATTTGAATTTTTCAGCCAATAGGAAATCAACGGTACCCCAATATAAAAGGGGTAACTTGCATTCAATCTTCAGAGGACCAGCACTCCGAATGAGGACCAGCTCTCTGAATCCGCGCATCGCCGAAGACTGCTCTGCACTTCCCGGGAAGAAGATAGAAGATGGTGCTGCCCTGGAAGAAGATCTTCACTACCTGAATGAAGACTTTGCTCCGCCTGGACTTCCGGACTTCAGAAAGGTGAGTACATTTTCTGGGGTTAGTGTTAGGTTTTTTTTTTTATCTATTTGGGTTGTTTTTTTTCTAGATTAAGGATTTTTTTTATTTTTTAATGGGCACTAAAGAGCTGATTACCCTTTTAAGGGCAATGCCCATACAAATGGGTAGCTTAGTTTTTTTTTGGACTTAGGTTTTTTATTTTGGGAGGCTGGTTGGGTGGGGGGTTTTACTGTTAGGGGGGACATTGTAAATTTTTAGGTAAAAGAGCTGTTAAACTTAGGTCCTACAAAAGGCCCTTTAGTTTATTGTTAGGTTAGGGGGTGTTTTTATTTTGGGGGTTTTTTTTTATATAGGGCTATTAGATTAGGTTTAATTTTTATTATTTTGGATAATTTCGTTTATTATTTTTTGTAATGTTAGTTTTTTTTTTCTTAGTATCAGGATTTTATGATTTTGGAACTTAGGTTTTTTATTTTTCGTTTATTTTAGTTTTTAAAATAGTAATGTTAGGTTTTTGTATAGTTTAAGCTTAGGTTCTTTTATTTCACAGGTAAGTTTTTTTATTTTATGGTAGTTATATTGTAAGTTAAATTTAAAGTTAGGGGTGTTAGGTTTAGGGGTAAATAGTTTAATTTAGTGTTTTGCGATGTGGGAGGCCGGCAGTTTATGGGGGTTAATAGGTTTAGTTTAGTAGTTGCGATGTGGGGTGCCGGCGGTTTAGGGGTTAATATGTTTATTTAGTGTTGGCGATGTGGGGGGGTCAGCGGTTTATAGGTTAATAATTTAATTTAGTGTTGGCGATGTGGTGGGGCGGTGGATTAGGGGTTAATAGAGTTATAATAGTATTTGCGCTGCAGGGGTGGTGGTTTAGGGGTTAATAGGTAGTTTATAGGTGTACTTTGTAATATTTTTGTTATGAGTTTTGTGAAACATTTTTGTTTCACAAAATCCATAACTACTGGTCTCTGATCGCAGAATGGATCGTGGCGGTATAAGCCATAACACTAGCGTTATAGCCGGACCGCACAACCTGTAATACGGGCGCAATGAAAATTCCGCACTCAAAAGCCATTTGTTGAGTGTGGAATGGAGAGGTGCGGTACAGGCTAAAAAGCTTGGGGTATAGCTGTACAACCGCGACTTGTAATACGAGAGACTTGCCATTCTGCACGCAAAGGCCAATTTTTCAGCGGTATAGCCGTACCGCACAACCTGTAATCTTGCCATTAGTTTGAAGAGCACCTGCGTGAAGAACTCCTGTAAGCTTCTGCTTGTAAGACTATCTACAGGGAGTGCAGAATTATTAGGCAAATTAGTATTTTGACCACATCATCCTCTTTATGCATGTTGTCTTACTCCAAGCTGTATAGGCTCGAAAGCCTACTACCAATTAAGCATATTAGGTGATGTGCATCTCTGTAATGAGAAGGGGTGTGGTCTAATGACATCAACACCCTATATCAGGTGTGCATAATTATTAGGCAACTTCCTTTCCTTTGGCAAAATGGGTCAAAAGAATGACTTGACAGGCTCAGAAAAGTAAAAATTGTGAGATATCTTGCAGAGGGATGCAGCACTCTTAAAATTGCAAAGCTTCTGAAGCGTGATCATCGAACAATCAAGCGTTTCATTCAAAATAGTCAACAGGGTCGCATGAAGCGTGTGGAAAAACCAAGGCGCAAAATAACTGCCCATGAACTGAGAAAAGTCAAGCGTGCAGCTGCCAAGATGCCACTTGCCACCAGTTTGGCCATATTTCAGAGCTGCAACATCACTGGAGTGCCCAAAAGCACAAGGTGTGCAATACTCAGAGACATGGCCAAGGTAAGAAAGGCTGAAAGACGACCACCACTGAACAAGACACACAAGCTGAAATGTCAAGACTGGGCCAAGAAATATCTCAAGACTGATTTTTCTAAGGTTTTATGGACTGATGAAATGAGAGTGAGTCTTGATGGGCCAGATGGATGGGCCCGTGGCTGGATTGGTAAAGGGCAGAGAGCTCCAGTCCGACTCAGACGCCAGCAAGGTGGAGGTGGAGTACTGGTTTTGGCTGGTATCATCAAAGATGAGCTTGTGGGGCCTTTTCGGGTTGAGGATGGAGTCAAGCTCAACTCCCAGTCCTGCTGCCAGTTTCTGGAAGACACCTTTTTCAAGCAGTGGTACAGGAAGAAGTCTGCATCCTTCCAGAAAAACATGATTTTCATGCAGGACAATGCTCCATCACACGCGTCCAAGTACTCCACAGCGTGGCTGGCAAGAAAGGGTATAAAAGAAGAAAATCTAATGACATGGCCTCCTTGTTCACCTGATCTGAACCCCATTGAGAACCTGTGGTCCATCATCAAATGTGAGATTTACAAGGAGGGAAAACAGTACACCTCTCTGAACAGTGTCTGGGAGGCTGTGGTTGCTGCTGCACGCAATGTTGATGGTGAACAGATCAAAACACTGACAGAATCCATGGATGGCAGGCTTTTGAGTGTCCTTGCAAAGAAAGGTGGCTATATTGGTCACTGATTTGTTTTTGTTTTGTTTTTGAATGTCAGAAATGTATATTTGTGAATGTTGAGATGTTATATTGGTTTCACTGGTAAAAATAAATAATTGAAATGGGTATATATTAGTTTTTTGTTAAGTTGCCTAATAATTATGCACAGTAATAGTCACCTGCACACACAGATATCCCCCTAAAATAGCTTTGATATTAATGAGTTTTTTGGGTTCATTGAGAACATGGTTGTTGTTTAATAATAAAATTAATCCTCAAAAATACAACTTGCCTAATAATTCTGCACTCCCTGTAGTGTATTTAGCATTGGTTCTGTTCTGCATACACAAAAATGCCATCAATTGTCACATTAAGGCACAGAATCTTTTTCTCATTTATACATCCAGATTCCAAATTATGATATCCCTGTAATATGCCTATACTGCAAAATAAAAGTGCCGGTCTTCATGGCTGCTAAAGGAATGCAAACGTGAACGTGTATAAGTGTGTTCACGTCTGCATTCCTTATTAAAATTTGCATATGATTGACCGACAGATAATGTCACTCAAGGTGTCAATTAAGATCAGTAATGCTCCATGGGTGGTGGGAGGTCTGGATTGAAGCTCGCAGAGGGAATTCAGTTGTTTCATAGAAAATCATTACATCTGCGTGTTCAGTTTCATATAAGTAAACAATACAACATTTATACGGCTATTTGCTGGCCCTTTAACAAATTTTCCAATTTACTTCTATTATCTAATTTTGCTTTTTTGATATATTTTGTGTAAAGGCATATCTAGGTAGGCTCAGAAGCAGCAACGCACTACTGCAAGCTATCTGCGGATTGGTGGCTGCACATATATGCCTCTTGTCATTGTCTCACCAGATGTCTTCCGTTAGCTCCATGTAGTTCACTACTGTGCCTTCAACAAAGGATACCAAGAATGAAGCAAATTTGATTCTCAATAATGAAATGTAATATTGAGTTTCATGCCCTTGTAATAAACCTGCACAAAAGTGAACAACCAGAAATGACACCGCTCATTATGTTGTGGGTCATCACAGCGTCATATCCTCACAGGTGTGAAGTCTACAAAACATAAAGGAATGATTCATTTACACATCATAACTGGTCTTACTGTTAATAGATCACTTTTTTTTCCTATCAAGCTTTGCCCTTTTAAATGTATTCATTACACAAAACTGGAATTACATTTTTATATCTCCCATCATGAACAACTGTAATCCGTGAATCATAACAGTTGCTCAGAATGTAACTGACAAAAACAATGGCAGATTACTGGTAAAATAATTGGAATGTGAACAAAACTGCTTATTGAAATACAATCATCTCCTGTAAATGTGAGGAAGGAAAGCAATCTGTGTTGTGTTTCCTGAATGTTTTCTCATTCCTTTTATGAATGTTTCAATGAATAGAATCTCTGTGTGTTTTTGTTGGCATCAGTTCTGCAGAACTTTGCTCTTGGACACATACAGGTGGAAGTCAACTGTTGCTCTGAACAACACACTTTATCATTATGAATAATAATTCTCCCTGAAAGGTACATGAAAGTCAATATTACATGTCATGATTTAGATAGAACCCGTAATTTTATATTTTTTAAACTGATATCAAATTAGAAGATTTGCTTTGTTCTAGCCTTTATTGAAAAGCATATGTTCAGCAGCAGCAATGCACTACTGGGATCTAGCTGGTGATTGGTAGCTATACACATCTGTCTCTTGTCATTGGCTCACCAGGTGTGGGTAGCTAGCTCCCAATAGAGCATTGCTGCTCTAGAGCTGATTTTGACTGTGTTCTGACTGCAAGCAACAGCGCAATAATAAAATACTTTCACATATGAAAGCATTTTGTTTTTGCTCCACCGCAAAATATCCCACTAACATCTAAACCCCCTAACTTAACAACCCCTAAATTAACACAAAATAGACTAACCCTACTTTTAAAAAAAAAAAAAAAGAACTACCTTTAAAATAATAAAAACTTAGCTGAAAATTAAAATTAAATCTATCATTACCGTTTAAAAAAACAAACTAATATTTACTTTAAAAAAAAAAAAACTAATAATACTTAATTCTACTACCCACCCCAAAATAAAAAAAAAACTATTCTAAAAATTAACTACAAATAACACTTCAAAGGGCTTTTTTGTAGGGTAATTCCCTAAAATGATCCATCTCTTTTGTTAAAATTAAAGCAAAAAAAACACCTAACCCCCCAAAAAAATAAATTAAAAAAACTATCTAAAAAAAAACAATTCTAAGGGCATTTAGCTCTTTTGCTGCTGAGAGAAGAAAAAAAAACTACCACTAAAAACCCCAAGATGGTACTCATCGAAGATGATGGCGGCGGCGCTCCTCCATCTTTATCCCGGCAGCGCTCCATCTTCTTATATTCATCCTGGTAGCGGTTGCGGAGGCATTGGTCTTCATCTTGTGACTTTGAACACGGAGGTCCTCTTCAAGCAGTCACCAGCCACACACTGAATTTTGAATGTGAGGTACCTCTTTTATATTGGGTTACCCTTGCATTCCTACTGGCCGATTTGCATGTTCAAATTCAAATCAGCCAATAGAATGAAAGCTTTTTCTATTGACTGATTTGAATTTGATCATGCAAATCAGCCAATATCTCAACGCTACAAATAGAAAATGTAAATTACCACAAGTTCACGCAAACAAATTTGCGGTAATTTGAACAGCCTTCCATTTGTAATATAGATTTGAGCGTAAAGAACATTCAAACTAACACCTGCAAAAAAGCAGCGTTCAGCTCCTAACGCAGACCCATTGATTCCTATGGGGAAAGGAAATTTATGTCTACACCTAACACTCTAAGATGAACCCTGAGTCTAAACACCCCTAATCTTACACTTATTAACCCCTAATCTGCTGCCCCGACATTGTTGACACCTGCTTTATATTATTAACCCCTAATCTGCCGCTCCGGACACCGCAGCAACCTACATTATACTTATGAACCCCTAATCTGCTGCCCCCAACATCGCCGACACCTACATTAGATTTATTAACCCCTAATCTGCCCCCCCCCCAACGTCGCCGCAACTATATTAAATGTATTAACCCCTAATCTGTCGCCACCAACGTCGCCGCCACTATAATAAAGTTATTAACCCCTAAACCTAAGTCTAACCCTAACACCCCCTTAATTTAAATATAATTTTAAAAAAAAACTAAATAAAATTACTACAATTAAATAAATTATTCCTATTTAAAACTAAATACTTACCTATAAAATAAACCATAAGATAGCTACAATATAACTAATAGTTACATTGTAGCTATTTTAGGATTTATTTTTATTTTACAGGCAACTTTGAATTTATTTTAACTAGGTACAATAGTTATTAAATAGTTATTAACTATTTAATAACTACCTAGCTAAAATAAAAACAAATTTACCTGTAAAATAAATCCTAACCTAAGTTACAATTACACCTAACACTACACTATAATTAAATTAATTATCTAAACTACCTACAATTAATTACAATAAAATAAACTAAAGTATGAAAAACAACAAACACTAAATTACAGAAAATAAAAAAATAATTGGGAGGCTCATGGAGATGGCTGCTTAGCCTAGCAGCTCCGTGCAGGGACCGAAGCAAAGGCGATATTGTAGAACATGGACGCTACCAAATTGATGCTGTGGGGCTGTATTATACCCTAAACACAGGAGGAAGCTCATTAGGGCAACAGGTCCGGCATAACACCCTTGAAGGGCCGCAATAAGGACCGAGAAACTGGTTGCAGATGGGTGACGGCCGCCATTTTTAGGAGCCATGAGGGCAAACAGGCTGCCATTGTAAGAACCGAAGGAGATACCAAGATCAATAACGGCCGGCAGGTATGTCACATCAACAGATGCTGCATAACTCAGTGAAAGGGGCCAAAAACTACTTTTACAATTAGAAGCGTAACCGTCAACTCAACATTGGCTCATGGTGCTAGCGCGCCTAACAAACTACCAGCATTAAGTGGAACACTTGTTTATGGGAATCTGCTAATTAGCGAAGGCTAATCAAGTAACAAGTCCGGTCACGGTATATGGAACCCGGAGGGCTTATTAGAGGCGGCGGAATCACAGTGACATGTAGGGTGTGGATAAGGACACCATACTGTTAATTTGTGACCAGCAAAGGGGGAAAACAAAAGAAAAAATAAACAAACAAAACAAAAGCCCCAGAAAACCTAGAGCTGATATGGGAGACGCGAGTTCAGTCTCAGAAATTCAGTCCCCGGTGTGGGTCTAGACAGTCCTGCTGCACTGCGCGCAGCTCTCTTTGATCTCCACAGAGCAATGCCGTCTAGCTGGTGGCTGAATTGCACAATATCCTTATGATTACCTTTATATTTCAAAAGGAAGCTAAGATTCACCTTCCTAAGATAACTTGCAGGGACAGCTCTCCTTACTTGTCTGGATGCTGCTAAATGTGCATCACTACACGTTCATGTCGCCACCGGACATATGTGGAAAATTATGCCTTCTGTTAATAACTGGCGTGGGGTAATTGAAACGTTCCCACCAGGGTACCTTTACACCCCCTAATACTTTATGCTTGTTTACCTTTGTCTCCAAAGAATCTCTGCTTGTTTATCTAGCTGCTGGGTGATAACTCTGAATGTCCTATTACCCCATGTCTGCATACCTATTTGAGTTGAGTCATGTCGTCCCTACTGTTACATTAGACTTGTAGTCCTTTTCAAACTCAGAGTCCGGTGAGGCCAGCAGCACCGGAGGACATGACTCCTATAGCCCAGAGCAATCCATGCAACAATGAAGCCACGGATGATCTGTCCTCAGGGGATTCTATGAACTGACACTGTCTCCCTATCCCAAGGGAGTTCTCCAATATCCATGTTCACTGGGACATCTTAGTCTGCTGTTTCCTTTACAGTTATCTCACAGTAGACTATGTTTACACCCCTAAACTGTGTGCTTATCTCTAAGTTTTATTCGATTCTTAATTCCTAAGTAACGCACTCATTTCTGTATACACTGTGACCTCTGTTTATGCATATACTTTAGCATAGCATTACTAGCTACTTACTGCATAGAACTTTAGATAGATTGAGTCACAAGCTTGCAAAAATATATGTTAAGTTTATATAACCCCCCTAGACTTGGTGTTTCATTTGAGGCTATTACCTCTCATCTTAATTGCACCCTTTACTCTGCTAGTTTTATAATTTATGAGGGTTTAATGGAGTTAATATCTGGAATTTCTGGACCTGAGAGTTCATATTGAGTCACAATAAGTTTAGCATGTGAACAACCCCAGTCTACTATTTTAACATAACCCCTCTATTGTTCAAGCTAAGGTTAGATGGCCCAAAAGTGGCCACTAAGTATTTTTAGGGGGAATATTTGTATTTTAATATTCATAATAGAATAGGGGACTTACAGATCGATACCTGTATAGAAACTATTTGCGGTATGTTTATTTTCCTGTATAGGGAATTATAGTTTTTATGCAGAGCAACATGTAAAAACATCATATGCGTTGGGAATCTGACCTTAAATGGCAGAAATGTTTTTATGTTCTGAAATATTTCTTTGTACTTACCTATATTATTCCTGCACCTTGTAACTTACCTGTGTTTATAGGTACTGGTCAGGTTGGGTAAGGTTTGTGCTAGGTGCTATTTGATCAAGGTACTGGCTGAGCAAGGTATTGTCTGTGTTAAGTACTGTGTGTGCTAGGTGTTGCGTGTGCTAGGCACTGTATGTGATAGGTGCTGTGTGGGCTTGGTACTGTATAGGCTAGGTGCTGTGTGTGCTAGGTACTATGTGTGCTAGGTTCTGTGTGTATTAGATACTGTGTGTGCTAGGTACTGTGGGTGCTAGGGTCAGTGGGTGCTAGGTGCTGTATGTGCTAGGTGCTGTGTGTGCCAAGTGCTGTGTGTGCCAAGTGCTGTGTGTGCCGAGTGCTGTGTGTGCCAAGTGCTGTGTGTGCCAGGTGCTGTATGTGCTAGGCGCTGTATGTGCTAGGCGCTGTATGTGCTAGGTGCTGTGTTGCTTTGTACTGTGTATGATAGTATTTGCTTGAGATGGGGACTGTGTCTTTCTGGTACTGCGTATGCTGGGCATTGTATGTGCTAGGTGCTGGGTGTGCTAGGCACTTTGTGTGCTGTACAATGTGTGCTAGGTTCAATGCGTGCTAGGTACTGCATGTGCTCGGCAAGGTGGGTACCGGGTACGGTGTGTGCTAGGTACAGCGTAAGCTAGGTACAGTGGTGTTAAGTACAGCGTGTGCTTGGTACAATGAGTGCTAGGTATAATGAGTGCCGGGTACAATGAGTGCCAGGTACAATGAGTGCTAGGTTCAGTGTGTGCTGGGTATATTGTGTGCTGGGTACAGCGTGTGCTGGGTACAGCGTGTGTTGGGTACAGCGTGTGTTGGGTACAGCGTGTGTTGGATACAGTGTGTGTTGGGTACAATGGGTGCTGGGTATAGTGGGTGCTGGGTACAGTGGGTGCCGGGCATAATGTGTGCTAGGTACAATGCGTGCTAGGTACAATGCGTGCTAGATGCAGTGTGTGCTAGGTGCAGTGTGTGCTAGGTGCAGTGTGTGCTAGGTACAATGTGTGCTAGGTACAATGTGTGCTAGGTACAGTGTATGCTAGGTGCAGTGTGTGCTAGGTGCAGTGTGTGCTAGGTACAATGTGTGCTAGGTACAATGTGTGCTAGGTACAGTGTGTGCTAGGTGCAGTGTGTGCTAGGTACAATGTGTGCTAGGTACAGTGTGTGCTAGGTACAGTGTGTGCTAGGTGCAGTGTGTGCTAGGTACAACGTGTGCTAGGTACAGTGTGTGCTAGGTACAATGTGTGCTAGGTGCAGTGTGTGCTAGGTTCAATGTGTGCTAGGTACCGCGTGTGCTAGGCAAGGTGGGTGCCGAGTACGGCGTGTGCTAGGTGCGGGGTGAGCCAAGTACCATGAGTGCTAGGTATCATGCGTGCTAGGTACAATGTGTGCTAAGTATAATGTGTGCTAGGCACAGCGTGTGCTGAATACAGTGCATCCATAGTACAGTGGGTGCTATGTACAGTGGGTGCTAGGTACAGCGTGGGCTAGGTACAGTGTGTGTTGAGTACGGCGTGTGCTAGGTACAATGGGTGCTGGGTACAATGGGTGCTGAGTACAATGTGTGCTTGGCTCAGTGTGTGCTGGGTACCGCGTGTGCTAGGCAAGGCGGGTGCCGGGTACGGCGTGTGCTGGGTGCGTGGTGAGCCAAGTACCATGAGTGCTAGGTATCATGCGTGCTAGGTACAATGTTTGCTAAGTATAATGTGTGCTAGGCACAGCGTGTGCTGGATACAGTGCATCCACAGTACAGTGGGTGCTAAATACAGTGGGTGCTAGGTACAGCGTGGGCTAGGTACAGTGTGTGTTGAGTATGGTGTGTGCTAGGTACAATGGGTGCTGGGTACAATGGGTGCTGGGTACAATGGGTGCTAGGTACAATGTGTGCTAGGTTCAATGCGTGCTAGGTACTGCGTGTGCTCGGCAAGGTGGGTGCCGGGTACGGTGTGTGCTAGGTACAGCGTAAGCTAGGTACAGTGGTGTTAAGTACAGCGTGTGCTAGGTACAATGAGTGCTAGGTACAATGAGATCAGTGTGTGCTGGGTACAGCGTGTGTTGGGTACAGTGTGTGATGGGTACAGTGTGTGCTGGGCATAATGTGTACTAGGTACAATGCGTGCTAGGTACAGTGTGTGCTAGGTACAGTGTGTGCTAGGTGCAGTGTGTGCTAGGTACAGTGTGTGCTAGGTGCAGTGTGTGCTAGGTACAATGTGTGCTAGGTTCAATGTGTGCTAGGTACCGCGTGTGCTAGGCAAGGCGGGTGCCGGGTACGGCGTGTGCTAGGTACAGGGAGAACCAGGTACCATGAGTGCTAGGTACCATGCGTGCTAGGTACAATGTGTGCTAAGTATAATGTGTGCTAGGCACAGCGTGTGCTGGATACAGTGTGTCCACAGTACAGTGGGTGCTAGGTACAGCATGGGCTAGGTACAGTGTGTGTTGAATACGGCGTGTGCTAGGTACAATAGGTGCTAGGTACAGTGTGTGCTAGGTACAGTGTGTTCTGGGTTCAGTGTGTGCTGGGTATTGTGTGTGCTGGGTGCAGGGTGTGCTGGGTACTAAGTATGTTGGGTACAATGAGTGTTAAGTACAGTGTGTGCTAGGTATTATGTGTGCTGGGTACGGCGTGTGCCAAGTATAACGTGTGCTGGGTGCGGTGTGGGATGGGGATGGCGTGCGCACGGTACAATGAGTGCCGAGTGTAATGAGTGCTAGGTTCAATGATGGCTAGGCACAATGAGTGCTAGGTACAGTGGGTGCTACGTACAATGTATACTGGGTACAATTTGCATCTCACTTGTCTCTGGAATTTTTTCTTGTTTTCCACATCTCTAGATGATAGCAGAACCTGATCTCAATCTATATGGACATACCCATTACTACATAGTACAGCAACCTATTCCTGACTTGCTCTTTGGAACATTAAATTAAATTTGTAAACTTCACCCCCCCCCCATAGTCTGAGCCCACACTAGGGTTCAATCTTGGTGAATTATTTTCACCACAAATCCCTGCAATTTACTTATGTTGTATCAATGTTTGACAGCTATTGCAACCGGATCTGCGTGTCCGTTCTTTTTTGTCTGTTTATGTTTGAACAGGGGTCCTGCGTGTCCCCAAGTGTTACCTTACTTTCTAAAACTGAATAAATATTCATTAAAAAAAAAAATAATAATTACAATTTTTTTAAACTACTTACACCTACTCTAAACCCCCTAACAAAATAAAAAAGCAAAGTACCATGAGTGCTAGGTATCATGCGTGCTAGGTACAATGTGTGCTAAGTATAATGTGTGCTAGGCACAGCGTGTGCTGGATACAGTGCATCCACAGTACAGTGGGTGCTAAATACAGTGGGTGCTAGGTACAGCGTGGGCTAGGTACAGTGTGTGTTGAGTATGGTGTGTGCTAGGTACAATGGGTGCTGGGTACAATGGGTGCTGGGTACAATGGGTGCTAGGTACAATGTGTGCTAGGTTCAATGCGTGCTAGGTACTGCGTGTGCTCGGCAAGGTGGGTGCCGGGTACGGTGTGTGCTAGGTACAGCGTAAGCTAGGTACAGTGGTGTTAAGTACAGCGTGTGCTAGGTACAATGAGTGCTAGGTACAATGAGATCAGTGTGTGCTGGGTACAGCATGTGTGCTGGGTACAGCGTGTGTTGGGTACAGTGTGTGATGGGTACAGTGTGTGCTGGGCATAATGTGTACTAGGTACAATGCGTGCTAGGTACAGTGTGTGCTAGGTACAGTGTGTGCTAGGTGCAGTGTGTGCTAGGTACAGTGTGTGCTAGGTGCAGTGTGTGCTAGATGCAGTGTGTGCTAGGTGCAGTGTGTGCTAGGTACAATGTGTGCTAGGTTCAATGTGTGCTAGGTACCGCGTGTGCTAGGCAAGGCGGGTGCCGGGTACGGCGTGTGCTAGGTACAGGGAGAACCAGGTACCATGAGTGCTAGGTACCATGCGTGCTAGGTACAATGTGTGCTAAGTATAATGTGTGCTAGGCACAGCGTGTGCTGGATACAGTGTGTCCACAGTACAGTGGGTGCTAGGTACAGCGTGGGCTAGGTACAGTGTGTGTTGAATACGGTGTGTGCTAGGTACAATAGGTGCTAGGTACAATAGGTGCTAGGTACAATAGGTGCTAGGTACAGTGTGTGCTAGGTACAGTGTGTTCTGGGTTCAGTGTGTGCTGGGTATTGTGTGTGCTGGGTGCAGGGTGTGCTGGGTACTAAGTATGTTGGGTACAATGAGTGTTAAGTACAGTGTGTGCTAGGTATTATGTGTGCTGGGTACGGCGTGTGCCAAGTATAACGTGTGCTGGGTGCGGTGTGGGATGGGGATGGCGTGCGCACGGTACAATGAGTGCCGAGTGTAATGAGTGCTAGGTTCAATGATGGCTAGGCACAATGAGTGCTAGGTACAGTGGGTGCTACGTACAATGTATACTGGGTACAATTTGCATCTCACTTGTCTCTGGAATTTTTTCTTGTTTTCCACATCTCTAGATGATAGCAGAACCTGATCTCAATCTATATGGACATACCCATTACTACATAGTACAGCAACCTATTCCTGACTTGCTCTTTGGAACATTAAATTAAATTTGTAAACTTCACCCCCCCCCCCCCATAGTCTGAGCCCACACTAGGGTTCAATCTTGGTGAATTATTTTCACCACAAATCCCTGCAATTTACTTATGTTGTATCAATGTTTGACAGCTATTGCAACCGGATCTGCGTGTCCGTTCTTTTTTGTCTGTTTATGTTTGAACAGGGGTCCTGCGTGTCCCCAAGTGTTACCTTACTTTCTAAAACTGAATAAAAATTCATTAAAAAAAATTTTTTTAAACTACTTACACCTACTCTAATCCCCCTAACAAAATAAAAAAGGCCCCCAAAATAATAAAAATCCCTACCCTATACTAAATTACAAATAGCCCTTAAAAGAGCCTTTTGCAGGGCATTGCCCCAAAGTAATCAGCTCTTTTACCTGTAAAAATAAATACAATACTCCCCACAACATTAAAACACACCACCCACACACCCAACCCTACTCTAAAACCCACCCAATACCCCCTTAATAAAACCTAACACTACCCCCTTGAAGATCACCCTACCTTGAGCCGTCTTCACCCAGCCGGGCACAAGTGGACCTTCAGACCGGCAGAAGTCTTCATCCAGGCGGCATCTTCTATCTTCATCCATCCGGAGCGGAGCGGGTCCATCTTCAATCCAGCCGACGCAGAGCATCCTCTTCAAACGAAGTCCAAGCGAAGAATGAAGGTTCCTTTAAATGACGTCATCCAAGATGGCGTCCCTTGAATTCTGATTGGCTGATAGGATTCTATCAGCCAATCGGAAGTAAGGTAGGAAAAATGCTATTGGCTGATGCAATCAGCCAATAGGATTGAGGTTGCATTCTATTGGCTGATTGGAACAGCCAATAGAATGCAAGCTCAATCCTATTGGCTGATTGGATCAGCCAATAGGATTGAACTTCAATCCTATTGGCTGATTGCATCAGCCAATAGGATTTTTCCTACCTTAATTCCGATTGGCTGATAGAATCCTATCAGCCAATCGGAATTCAAGGGACGCCATCTTGGATGACATAATTTAAAGGAACCTTCATTCTTTTATTGGTAAGTATTTAGTTTTCAATAGGAATAATTTATTTAATTGTAGTTATTTTATTTAGATTTATTTAAATTATATTTAAGTTAGGGGGTGTTAGGGTTAGACTTAGTTTTAGGGGTTAATACCTTTAATATAGTAGCAGCGACGTTGGGGGTGGCAGATTAGGGGTTAATAAATGTAGGTAGGTGTCGGTGATGTTAGGGACGGCAAATTAGGGGTTAATAAAATGTAACTAGTGTTTGCGAGGCGGGAGTGTGGCAGTTTAGGGGTTAATATATTTATTAAAGTGGCGGCGATGTCCGGTCGGAAGATTAGGGGTTAAACTTTTTATTAAAGTGTTTCCGATGTGGGGGGCCTCGGTTTAGGGGTTAATAGGTAGTTTATGGGTGTTAGTGTACTTTTTAGCACTTTAGTTAAGAGTTTTATGTTACAGTGTTAGCCCATAAAACTCTTAACTACTGACTTTTAAATGCGGTATGAGTCTTGACAGTAGAGGGTCAACTGCTCACTTCTTCCAAGACTCGTAATACCGGCGTTATGCAAGTCCCATAGAAAAGATAGAATACGCAATTGACGTAACGGGATTTGCGGTAAGCTCGAGTCGCGGAAGAAAAGTGAGCGGTACATCTGTACCTGCCTGACTCGTAATACCAGCGGGCGTTAAAAAGCAGCGTTGGGACCTCTCAACTGTGCTTTTTAAGGCTAACGCAAGACTCGTAATCTAGGCGATTGTGATCTTGCGATTGCATTTATGCTCCTAGTGCTAGTGATAGCACTCCACTTGTAATCTGGCTCTAAATAGGGTTCCATTGAATACAAGAAACTACTGTTAAACTAAATGATATTATTTTATAGGTATACAAAACCCAAGAATATTGCACACTGTGGGAAAGTAGAAAAATATAAATGGTACTCTCACATTGCCTGCAGAAATATATTGTTATTATATTTTTAGTTTTTTTATTTAAACCTTTTCAAAATCTGCAATACTTTATGTAGTATGTCACTAAGTATCTGAAATGAAGGTATTTTGTATTTGCAGGTATCATTTGTAATGAAATTATATTAAAAAAATGTCTTTAACTACAAATCTCATACTATTTTTTATTTTCAAAAGCTACATTTTTAGGTATTGACACAAAAGAAACAACCTGACCAGCACTCACTAACTGCAAGCACTGTGAAAAAATGAATGTTCCAGACCTTAATTAATGTGCAGTCATCAGATGACATGCTTAGAATATGAATTTCTCTGGGGTCAGTTAAGGTCATTCTGTTACCAGACAGTAATATTACAGCACGGGTCTATAATACTGCTAGGTTACACTCAAATGGTAATCATGAACAATATCTCTTCAGCTTTCTAGAAATCAATAGGATCACATTTTTCTTTTCCATGAGGACAGTACATTTAGAAACTCTATTCCTAAAATATCACAAAATAATCCTAAAGAAAACATGGATTTCTTAAAGGGATACAACCGTTTGGCACTCTAATAACACTACTTCATATATTCCCAGTATATTTGAAGCAATAGGACAAATAAAATGCTGGCCAGTATACAAAGCTCCAGGGACAATACAGTAGTGTATATGTCAAAATAAAATACATTTATAAAAATGTGTGTGTGTATGTATATATATATATATATATATATATATATATGTGTTTCCTTTTTATATGTGTATGTGAGTGTATGTATGTATCTTTGTATGTGTGTTGATGCACATTACGTGGATATTTTCGAGGAGTCTGCAATAAGTGGAGGCCTGGTAACGTATGCAAACTCAGAGAAGAACAACAAAGAAAATATATTTAAGAACGAATCTCAAATAAACTTGCTGTGCCAATATAAATTGATAACAATATCAAGAAGTGCCAGCACATAAATATTCGCGCTGAAAAAGTGTTATAAACCCAAAAATAGGTCAATGCCAAACAATATCGACATAAATGGATACCAAGCCAATAAAGTGATAAGTTCAATAATGTGCAATGTTCATCGAGAGCTGCTTCTCTTTAAACGATACAATGTTGTCCCCAACCGGTGGGCAGAGTTATCTATAGAGATAAGATAAAAGAGGGCGCTCCAATAGTGAAGTATGTTGTGATGGACACCAAACAAAAGTAAAGTGTATACAGAATACTCACAAACACAATGCAGTGCAAATGAGGTGGGCTGAACTATCAGAGTCGTTCAGCTAACTCGCAATCCGGCTACAGCATCCACTGCAGGATCCGCCGTCGAATAGGCAAACAGCAATGCTGAGGTTTCTAAGGCTCACAGATTCAAGCAGAAAAAGGAACCACAGAATAACAGGAGGTCCTGAATAATTACAGACATAGACTGAAAAGTACTGGTTAGGTATAAAAGAGCCAACTGTGAAAAGTGTATACCAATCCAGAGTTGATCCGACCTATATCGCCTGTTACTATTTAGTAATTACATTTGAAAAAAGGACCATGGGGCCGATTTATCAAGCTCCGTATGGAACTTGATGCCCCTTGTTTCCGGCGAGCCTGAAGGCTCGCTGGAAACAGAAGTTATGAAGCAGAGCTCCATAATTTGTCAACCCGATCGAATACGATCGGCTGATTGACACCCCTTGCTTGCAGCCGCAAATATGCAGGGGGCAACATTGCACCAGCAGTTCACAAGAACTGCTGGTGCAATGATAAATGCCAACAGCGTATGCTGTCGGCATTTATTGATGTGCAGCGGATAAGATACGCTACATTGTATCATGTCCGCTCGCACTATAATAAATATACCCCCATATCTAAACTAACTGCTGAAAATTATTATTGTAAAATACGGACACGTCCTCTCTCTTTAAGTGATAATTGGCACTTAACACTTATATGAGCTGTAACAGTTGCAACCATTACACACTGGCCAGTGAACTTTATATATATTATTTCTTTCTAATGACACAGTGAGTCCACGGATCATCATTAATTACTGTTGGGAATATCACTCCTGGCCAGCAGGAGGAGGCAAAGAGCACCACAGCAAAGCTGTTAATTATCACTTCCCTACCCACAATCCCCAGTCATTCTCTTTGCCTCTAGTGAAAGGAAGAGGTGAAGTAATTAGGTGTCCTGATTATGATTCTTCTATCAAGATATTTTTATTTTGAAGTCTGGGCAAGATTTCTCTGGCCTTCCATCACAATTTGGGTATAGCTGTACTCCACGTTAGTCTCTTCAGCAGGGCTGTGGCAGCTTTAAAGCAGTTAGGAACTTGTAAAGTGTGCTTTGCTGCGTTTTCCTAACATGTTGCTGCCCTGGTATAGAAAGCCTGAGTAAGTTTACTCTGTCTTTCTTTTTTCTACAGGCCTATGTGAGGAGCGGCCTCCTCTCACACTGGGTAGGCTGTCCCCCTGCCGGATGGCTAGATGCAGGTAAGTGATCAGTGTTCTATAATTTGGGGGACTTGCACTTTGGAATATATTCTGCATTTTTTGGGACACGTATATATCCTGGGGAAGGATATTTCAGGCAGGTTGTAGGCACTGGTGACCAGGAGACTAGGTGTAATACTTTTATTGAGTATTCCCTGTTTATGGTATTGGCTCTTTAGGGGTTAATGAATCTCTCTAGTGTTTGGGATAAGGAGTGCAGTGTTTCTCAGGTTTTTTCCTGAGCCCCTGTATATTTGTTTTGAGGGTACGTAATCCACCTATGAATTGCTAGAATGCTATCCTTAGAAGGAGCGTGCTCTTGAATGTTGAGCGGCGCAGTGTTGGGCTTCCTTCAGATTATCACTGTGTGTAATATTTTAAATGGCACTTTCTTAATTTTTTTGCTGCCGGAGCATGTCCTATGGCGGCTATGACAGGATGAGGCACGTGATAATTATTGCTGCGCTCTGCATCTCTGTCCGCTCGTGAAATTAGTCAATTGAGTTCCGCCTCCTTCCTTGTTGTGGCGGGGAATCACAATTTTCGGTTCTCCTTCTGAGCCGGTTGTTGGCCACGCCCCTTGTCTCCTTAATTTCGGAGCGTGGGGTTGTTAGTGAGATTTCTCTGGACTCATACTACGCAAGTTGAATAAGGTTTTTATAAGGTATCTGTCATTTATGTCAGCATAAGAAGTGTTATCGCAGTTGTTGCTGCGTGTAGTTAGTGTTTATTCAGCTGCCGTTCAGGTACTATGCTGGCTTAAGTGCTTTATTCAGCCGTTTTTTGTTGTTGTTTTTTTTTCTTATATTCACAGTCAGGAAGCTCTATCTTGTGTTAAATTTTTATACACTATATTTTAACTTTATTTGTTATTTATATTTTAATTTAACCTCCAGCCTATAGTGCACCAGTCTATATGGGGTTAAATCTGCTGTGCTCTTCCAGTCTATGGGGTTTATGGGATGGGTATTTTTTATTTCAACCAAATGATGTTCCTATGTATTTAGGATGTCTGATGAATTTACAACATTCAGCTGTCATTCATACTTTTCATGACAGTTATGATATATTATCAGGACAGGTGTCACTGTGGTTTCTGTGGCAAAAAAATTATATTTATTATATTTATATGTTAACCTCTGAGCCCAATGTCTCCTTGGATGATGATGCTCAGTACAGCTTCTCCTTTGCGTCCCAAGTTTCTCTGGCATCACATACAGTGCCCTGTGGTTCCTCTCAATCTCCTGGAGGAGTTATTTGCTTGCAGACTTGTCTGCCCAGGTATCTTCGGGTATCTGTGGCGTTATCTGCTTTTCCTGTTTTAAAGGGATATCACAAGAGGAAAATTATTGAATCAGATGGTAAGGTTTCTGCTCCGCCTGGGGCTACACTTATTTCTCCTCTTAGGTGAGGAGGATATTTGGTTGCATGTAAGGGTTAAAGCTCTCTTCAGTCAGTATAATTCCTTCATCTGGTGCTGAAGTAGTTTTCTTCAGATCAAGCCTGGACTCCTTTGTGTATTTTTTAGGAGGGGTTGGCTACTGGATAAACTTCGGCTCCTCTGTCGTGGTAGATCCTCAGAATCTAGTAAATTTAACGTATACTAGGATTCATCTCTGAAAATGTTTCCTGTTCTCTACTGTGATAGAATTTTCTCAGGTATGGGGAAAGACAAGGATCCTCTTTCCCCATCTCCTGTCAGTAATACGCTGTCTCCTTTAAATGTCATGGCTCATGGTGTTTAAAGTAGTAGGGACCATTTGCTATTTTGGTTAGGAGATCCTAAATCCATATAAAGGATAGAGGCTTTTGTAAGGTTGGAAGCCTTTATGGGCAAGTGCAGCATTTTTTGGGTGTGAAGCTTTGTCTGATTCCATTTGGAGGACTCCGTAAGGAGATCCAGGACAGAAAGGCTGTTAGGCCACTTTTTTATTCTGTTGCTTCTTTTGTTTCTTCGGCTTTCCCTTTGTCTTCCAAGCAGGAGCAGTTCAAGTCCTCTTGGATACCTAGTCAGTCTTGGATCAGGGGGAAGTAATTAAAGAAACCCGCAGCTTTCTCTTATCAGCATGTAGGGTTTGCCCTGAGGGGGGCAGTCTATTTTCCACGTCCCTAGATTATCTGTAGTCCAGATAAGAGGAAGGGTGTTATGGAAATGTGTTCAGTAGCTAGGTGGCTATTTTGTTTACCTTGCAGGCGGACAGTGGAAAGGATCCTCCTCCGTGGGAGTAATGTTCCAGTTCCAGTTTAGGGACTGGGGTTAGTTTCTTTTTCATACTGTTTGTGAAAAAAGAGGAATCTTTTCCTCCTAATTTAGTCAGTAAATGTCTGACAAAGTTCAGAGTGCCGTCTTTCAGGAGGGAGACTATTCGCTCCATTCTTCTTGGTGCAAGAGGGTCAGTTTATAGCGACCCTAGACTTAAGGATGTATACTATCAGGTCGGATTGCAGAGGCGTCCTTTCTGGACACTCTATTAGTTCAGGCGCCATCTTTCTGCAATAAGGTGGAGCTGGAAGGGTGCCTCCTTGTCTCAGAATCAAAGGTAGTGTGTTTAGGGACTATAATCGTTTCCCTATCGTTGAAATTTTGTCTGACGGAGGTCAGAAAAGCCAAATTCCTTTCTCTTGACTCTCTCTTCAGTCTACTGTTTGGCATTCAGTGGCTCAGGGTTTATAGTTGGTTGGTCTGATGGTGGCTCCATGGACATCTTCCCTTGTTCAAAATCGTATGAGAGTTCTACAGTTGTGCATACTCATATAGTGGAATGGGGATTGTCCGGTTTGTTTCAGAGACTATAGTTCAGTCAACTAGGGTCTCTTCCAGTGGTGGTTTTATCTGGATCTTTGGTCTCAGTATTCATGCTTTGGAGTCCTTCCTGAGCATTTGGGACCATGGCCACCAACCTGCTGGACTGGGTAGGAGTCTGGGACTCGTTGAAGGTGCAGGGTCTTGGTCATGGGAGAAATCTGTTCTCCCCTTTGTCATTTAGAGTTTAGAGCGAATTACAATGCTCTGATGTTTTGGCTTCAGTTGTTTTTAACCCAGTTTATCGGGTTTCTGTCAGAAACCGTAGCCTCTGTAGCTTACATCAACCTTCAGGGAGGAGCTCTGAGTTCCTTGTTCATGATGGAGGTGTTCAGATTTTTCTGTTTGCGGGTGCTCAAAGTTTCTGTTTATTTGCTATCCACTTTTCTGGGGTGGACTTCTGGGAGGCAGATTCTGTACAGACTGACTTCCCATCCTGGGGAGTGGGAATTCCATCCGGAATAACTTCCACCTAGAGGTTACCAGAATTTGTTATGTTAGGATCTTGTCAGAACTCAGAGTTCCCAAGTTCGGTCAGAGGTAAAGAGATCCTAAAACCTTTCTGATAAATGCTCTGACAGTTCCTTGGAACTTCTGGTTGGCA
Source organism: Bombina bombina (assembly GCF_027579735.1). Lineage (NCBI taxonomy): Eukaryota > Metazoa > Chordata > Amphibia > Anura > Bombinatoridae > Bombina > Bombina bombina. The sequence continues at coordinate 307,713,886 of NC_069500.1, read as the reverse complement.
TATCCTTCTCTCTGTTTGTTCTCCTTCCGCGAATCACCATTTAGTTTGAGTGGGGGGGGCATTGTTTTTCTCCTAGCTACTGCGTGGCCTCACAGGGTCTGATAGGCGGATCTAGTAGGGATGTCGTCTCTACCTCTGTGAAACTTCCGCTGAGGAAGTATCTTTTGTTTCAGGGGATCTTCATTTCGCTTTCTCTGAAGTTGAATGATTGGAGATTATTCGCTTATTTTTATCTAAATATGGGTTTTCAAATCGTTTTTTGAGGTCACGATTCAGTCTCATAAGTCTATCGTTAGATTGTTTTTCTAAAGAATATGGCAAGATCTCAAGGATCTTATTTTTTCTCCAGGTAGACCTTGAAAAGGGGTGATCTGTTAGTACCCGCAAGGGTCAGGTTTTGGGTTTTTTAATTCTGCTGCTCTAGCGTCTGGTGGACGTGCCAGAAGTACGGAGTAAATTCTTTTCTCAAGTTCTGTCTGCAAGCTACCTGGAGGTTGAGAGTTTGAATCCCACTGTGGGTGCTGGGAGTTCTTTTTAAAGAAGCAGGACTGTGTTTAAGTCTGTTGCGCCCTTGGAGCTTTACTCTTGTTCTTAAGGTTTTTCTTCAGGTTCCGTTTGAGCCTATGCATTCCATAGATATTAAGTTTTATCTTGGAAAGTTTATTTTCTTCTGTTCGGAGGGTTCTGGACTCTCGGCTTGCAGTGTGGTTTTCCTTATCTTGTATTTCAGGCAGATAAGGCTGTTCTTCATACCATGTTTGGTTTCCTCTTAGGTAGTTTTAGACAGAGTTTTTAATAAGTAACTTTTTGTTCCTTCTCCGGTCCTATTCCTTCTTCTCCTAAAGAGCGTCTGTTGCACATCTTAATTGTTGTGCAAGGCCTTAGATTTTATTGACAGGCTACGAAGGACTTTGTAAGTCTTCTGTATTTCTTGTTTGTTTTTCTGGATAGACATAGTGTCTAGAAAGCTTCTGTCTCTTCTCTTATTCTCTGGTTGAGAAATGTTATTTTTAGACATTCCGCTAGGGCGGTGTTTTTTCTCTTTGGGCCTTCAAGTAAGAGGCCTCTGTAGAATGGATCGTAAGAGGGCGTCTTGGCCTTCTTTGCTCTCTTTTTCTAAAATTGATAAATTTGATCGTTTTACCTCGGGTGAGGTTCAAATGGGTGAAAGGGTTTTCTAGCAGTGGTACCTTCTGTTTAGGTTACCTGTCTTGTCCCTCCTGTATCATCTGTGTCCTCTAGCTTGGGTATTGATTCCCAACAGTAATAAATGATGATCTGTGGACTCACCGTGTCATTATAAATAAAAAAAAAAATGCTTATCTGATAAATGTATTTCTTTCTTGACACAGTGAGTCCATGGCCCTCCCTGTTTTTTTCAGACAGGTTTTTTGTATATAAACCTGAGGCACCTCTGCACCTTATGTTATTTCCTTTCTCTCCTTTCCCTTGGTCGAATGACTGGGGATTGTGGGTAGGGAAGTGATATTTAACAGCTTTGCTGTGGTGCTCTTTGCCTCCTCCTGCTGGCCAGGAGTGATATTCCCAACAGTAATTAATGATGATCCGTGGACTCACCATGTCAAGAAATAAATAAATTTATCAGGTAAGCATAAATTTAGTTTTTCCTGTATTTATTACTTTTATACCTATTGTTTTCCATTTTGTGAAGGTTTTTTTTTATAAGGTAAACCTTGCAAGCACCATTGATGTATTACTATTTTTCTAAATTTTTGGACTAATTAGAGAGTGGCAACTGTTTAAAACATATTTTTTTAAAACTAGGCTTCTTTCTAAGATATTAACAAAATACTTTATATGTGTTGCCTTCCTTTAACTTATCGGGTTAAATTAGTAGTAGTAGGCATAATTGGTGCTAAAAGAGGCTGCTCCCAGGTGGTAAACTGCCATAGAACAAGCTATTGAGCTGTTCTTTCAGAGAGCACTTCTCTTGCTGTATGTATTTGTAATATGACCCTGAGGAAGTTTCCCTAAAGGTGATGGGGGAAACCAGATGTGGACTCCTTGCCCAATGTGCTTAGAGCACTGGTTTTCAAACCTGACCTCAGGCCTCCCTAACAGGCAACATTTTGTGGATATCTGAACTGGAGCACAGGTGAAATAATCAGCTGATTAGTAATCATGGTTATTTTACCTGCCCTCATCCAAGGTTATCCATTAAACCTGGACTGCTGGGGAGGCCTGAGGACAGGTTTGAAAACCAGTGGCTTAGAGGAATATAGCTGCACCTCACTGATGAGGCCCAAAGAAGGCTGAAATGATCATCTGGGATTGCCATGTTCCTTGTTCCGAGAAGCATTGCTTGGTACTTCGGGCTGGACTGACCTTGTTAGGCTGGATCAGACTGATATACTCAATGAAACTTCTTCTTTGGTAAAAGCACTGTTGGGCTAAAAGAGGCTGCTCACAGGTGGTAAATCCCCATAGAAGCTATTGAGCTGTTGTTCATTCCCGACAGAGTGCTTCTCTCTATTTGTCTGTATATCTGGTGTCACATATATTCTTGCATGTTTAATATCTTGTCCCACATCAAATCAAGTTGTTAAATAAATGTTAAACATTATATATATATATATATATATATATATATATATATATATATATATATATATATATATATATATATATTAGATGAGATGGATACATTTACCACAGGATTTTTAAGATGTCCTGGGTCAATGCCAACCCAGACATTGTGGTTTGTGGTTTAATATACTGTAAATTAGAGAGACATGCAGATTGACAGAGAGATAGAGAGATGGATAGATAGTCACAGACAGAGAGAGAGAGAGAGAGATTGGCTATAGATTAGATATATAACTATAATCAAATTAAATCTTTGAGAACACTAGGAACTCTCACATAAATTATTATACTGTTTTCCATAATATTGTTAATGCCATCATCAATATTATTTCACATTGTAAAAATAAGTCATTGGTTTTATTTAAATGTGTAAGATTGTTCAAGTGAATACATGTAAAATATTTACAAAGATTCTTGTTCATAGTTTAAATATGTATTCCTAATAGCATTTCATAAATACTACACTGATTTGCGCCCCCCTCAAAAAAAAATAAAAAAATTAAACCAGAATATTAGAGTGGTGTAAATTTTGATCTCAGCAATGTTTCTGTAGTAGATTTGTTTAGTCCTGTATGATGGATGTAATAATTGTATTTAATATGGGTCTTAAACGCGATTGATTTGTATACCTTTAGTACCTTCACATTTAAGGATTTCAGTTCAAGTTTAAGATTTTGGACCCTGCTTATTTTCCTTGAACTATTTGTTTCTCCAAACATAAACTGATTTACCCAAAGTGGTTACATGTATGACATTCATACCTAATTTTGTATCTTTTATGCCAAGAAGACAGACAACATGGACATTATGGAATTTACTGGTCGTGTTGCAAGTCTGATTTACATTTAATTGGTATGATTTAGCAATGGATAGTATGCTGACACTGAATTTGCATTGGCTACCAAGTCACTGCAGCTTTGTAAACCCATTAAAAACATTTCCCAGGCTTCTTTAACAGGTCTGTTTATTTACCTTGAATTATTTGAGATTTAGAGCTTATTTAATATTAAAGGGACATGAGAATCTAATAGTAAAATGGTAAATTGTTTTAGATCATTTTAGTTTTACATTACTGTGAGCCTCTAACTAGAAGTGTAAACTATAGGTGCACTGCCTGCCTGAGCTGGACACAGTTGGGGGCTGGTGGCTATGCACATATGCCTCAACTGAATGGCTAACTGGCCGTATACAGATTAAAGGGATAGTCAAGTCAAAATTAAACTTTCATGATTCAGATAGAGCATGCCATTTAAAGCAACTTTCTAATTTACTCCTATTATCAATTTTCTTTGTTCTCTTGGTATCTTTATTTGTAAAAGCAAGAATGTAAACTTAGGAGTTGGCCCATTTTTGTTTCAGCACCAGGAAAACGCTTGCTGATTGGTGTCTAAATGTAGCCAGGTGCTGAACCGAAAATGGACCAGCTCCGAAGTTTACATTCAAATAAAGATACCAAGAGAACAAAGAAAAATTGATAATAGGAGTAAATTAGAAAGTTGCTTAAAATTGCATGGTCTGTCTGAATCATGATTATTTTGACTAGACTATCCCTTTAAGAGCAGCGGTGTAGTGTCACTCTGGAGAGGACTTTAAAGGGCCATAGAACACCTTATGTAATATAAAATGTTTTGTTATGCAGGATGAAGAAAAATTACAAATTATTTTGCCTCTTTTTCATGTAATTTATTTCTAAGAGTTGTAGGTTTTACTGTTGTACACTGCAGACTTGTCAATGAGTGGCCTCAGCAGAGGTTATCAGCTAATGAATAGCAAAATTTTATCAACAAGCTGTGTAAACAACTCAGTAACAAGTCCAGATTGGCTCCTCCAAATAAGGCAAGCGGGGGTGGATTTTGTACATTGAAAACAATTGTAGAAAACAAGGTACAACTCATCTTATATGTTACTCATTTGCAATGTAATTATAAGGTGTTTTATCTCCCTTTTACTAAGTGTTCAGTGCTTTCTTCTAGGGATACAAAAATAGAGGGACATAGTTGCACTACAGCATTTCAGTATTGTGTTACTAAGTATTTTTCTACATATTTTATGGCCATTTAATCCTGATTGTATTAATGTTCCTTAAAGGGACAGTCTACTTGAACATTTTTATTGTTTAAAAATATAGATAATCCCTTTATTACCCATTCCCCAGTTTTACATAACCAACACTGTTATACTAATATAATTTTTACCTCTGTGATCACTGTGTATCTAGGTTTCTGCAGAGTACCCCTTTATCTCGTTTTTTTTTTTTTGACAGACTTGCATTTTAGCCAATCAGTGCTGACTCATAATTAACTCCATGGGAGTGAGCACGATATTTATCTATGTCAGGGGTCAGCAACCTTGGGCCCCCAGATGTTTTGGAACTGCATTTCCCATGATGCTCAGACAGCCTCATGGGAAATGTAGTTCCAAAACATCTGGGGGCCCAAGGTTGCTGACCCCTGATCTATATGACACACATGAACTATCATTGTCTGTGAAAAACTGTCAAAATGCACTAAGATAAGAGGCGGCATTCAACGACTTAGAAATCAGTTTAAACCTACCTAGGTTTAGCTTTTAACAAAGGATACCAAAAGAACAAAGCAAATGTGATAAGAAAAATTGATTGGAAAGTTGTTTAAAATGCATACCCTATCTGAATCATGAAACATTAATTTTGACTTAACTGTCCCTTTAAGAAGAGTTAAAGGGACAGTTTACTCAAAAAAATTATTCCCTTAAATTTGTTTCCAATTATCCACTCTACCTGCTGGAGTGTATTAAATTGTTTACAAGTAATTCCTTTACCCTTATGTTGGCATTTTAAATGGTTGAATTAGCCTGTGGTATCCCCACCTATTCTGAAAGTTTTTGCTCTTATGGCCAAGCTATAGATAAGCTGTGTAAATGCAGCCAGCAGAAGAAATTACACTCTCAGTAGGATATAGAAGAGATAAGGTAATAAAATGTTAATTTTCCATTGTTCTCTCCAAGTATTGGTGATTGGTTTATGAACAGATATAAAATAAAGCAGCAAGTATATGAACACAATGTGATAAAGTAATGAGATCTGATTATACCTACAAGCTCAATCCATTTTATTAGGTTGTGGCCTCAACACACATAATCATCTAATTCATATACACAAATAAACCTTAAAAAGCAAATCTCATACTTTTTATACTCTGCAACTGGTAAAAAAAAAGTAATTGGCAACACATTAAGGGAAAAACAATTTTACAGTATACTGTTCCTTTAACTGGTTTTACCTGCTACCTTACTTGCTACAATACTGCATATAGGAACTGTGTATACAGTATGTGTCCAGTATTAATCAAAATTAGCTTCACTGGCTCTCTGTTGTAGCATTAGTGTATTATTTCTCTGTTTTGCCTCCTTTGGAAATTTAATAGCAGCTGGCAGTGCTTGCATCTAAAATACTACTTGTAAACTATAGTCTAGGCTGGTAATAGGTATCCTAATAAAGAGTTAATTATATATTGATCCTGCAACACATCTGCCTCTTTCTGTTCCAAAAGGCAGCTGTGCAATTACAACGTATTATAGTTATAAACACCTCTTGATGCTGTGTAAATAATGTACCTTGTTTTACACTCCCCAGAGGCCAAAAAGCAAAGTCTGTAACCTAGTTTTCCAAAGTGCTGAAAATTGTCCAAACCAGCAGCCATTTGATTTGCAGCATTCTCAGGTTACAGGATTTGCTTTTTGGCGTCTCTAGGGAGGCAAGCACAATAGTTACAAAAGCAAGCAAAATGAGTGTAATGTAATTTCAAACCTTTCCTGGGAAATAGTAGATGACCGTGTAGCTTTCTGCGGAGACTGTAGATATTTTGCCATCTGTTTTTTCTTTATTTTAAATTAACGTCTCTGACTCAGCCAATAGTATCTCCATAGTTTGGCAGACGCATTTAGTCATTTTACTTGAGTTTGGTTGTATTTTTCTAATGCTGCCAATTTCTTTTACCCTTTTCGTTATTTCTGTAGTTGAAGATAATTCTGAAGTACAGGTGTTCCTGGCATTGGGAACATCACAGCACTTTTTTTTTTCCAATGCAATGGAATACAGCAAGCTCCAGTGATGCGAACAGCAGGGGAATGTATTTTTCTTTTACTTCGCTTGTGGGATGTTCGCTTCTCACCTGGAAAGAGAAATTGCCAGTACTTGAATAATTTTCTTTTTATGTAAGGATCCAGCTACAAAACTATAATCATGAAGTTATATTTTTATTGCAAATGTTATGTGAACATCTCATATGTGTTATTTCTTATCAATACTATGTGTATATCATTTTTTACACTGCAATGGCTAGCATTGGGGACTACAAAACTCTACCTGCATATGCTTTCTTATTTTATTCTACACATGTGCTTCAATAATTTAAATAAATGGAAAAAAAAACAAGCACAGTATAAAAAAATATGAATAAACCTGTATCTGCTTCAAATGAAATAACAATATTCAGACAAGTGCATTAGTTGCCATATTAAGAAGCCTCTTACATTATCTTAGGAGGTTTAAGCTTGAAGTCCAACCTTACTATTTCAATGTAAGGGGTATAGTATAATCTGCTTTAACAGGTTGTTTTTTTTTGTGGGGGGGGGGTTCAAACTGAACCCTTTAAATTCTTCTTAATAACAGTTATGTTTTTGTTTTTTTAAATAACGTCCCACCCAAGAGCTATTCTAGGATTGAAACTTTTGGAGGACAGACTTTTACTTACCAAAGCTCCACTGGGGCCAAGAGGCTGGGGACTGAGTCAGGGAGACTAGTGTGCAGAGTCATGGAATCATGACTTAGAGATCCATGGACAGGGCTAGTGGGAAGAGCCAGCATCACAAGGGACAATTTTCACCCTCCCCTCAGACCAACAACAGCACTTTCACACAATGGTGGTGCAGCCTAAGAAATCGGTGTGCTTGGGAGAACCTACCTTGCCCAATGCTTATCATTTAGACCCCATGCAAACTCTATTCCAGCACATTTTTAAACACTTTGTGCACCATTTCTCAAGATTTCTTTTAAAAAAATGCCATTTTGACCATTATAACAAGGCCAATCTGTTCTTTCCAAGCGGCTTTTTTGCAGTTTAATCTCATACTGTTCACATTTCACAAAACATGATCACTTCCTAGTTTTATTAAATGTTAAAATAGTGAATATGTCACACTTTTTTCACACAGTTTAAGATTAAAGGGATGTGAAACCCAAAAATGTCCCCTGGGGATTCAGACAGAGCATACAATTTTACAAAAGGTTTAAAATGTACTTCTATTATCCAATTTATTTTGTTCCTATGATATTCTGTGTTGAAGTGATACAGAGGAAGGTGTCTGGAGCACTGCATGGTAGGAAATAGTGCTGCCATCTAGTGCTCCTGCAAATGGATAACAGTATTGCAAAATTGCTGCCATATAGTGCTCTAGATATGGGCAGGATGCTGAGCTTACGCTCCTGCTTTTTAACAAAAGATACCACGCGAACGAAGTAAAATTGATAAAGTTGTTTAAAATCACATGCTCCCTCTGAATCATGAAATAAAGGTTTGGGGGTTTCATATCCTTTTAATATCAGAAACTTAAGATTGTTTGTTGCAGTTAAAGGGACACTCAATCAAAATGAAGCTTTCATTATTCAGATAGAGCATGCAATTTTAAACAACTTTCCAATTTACTTCTATTAACAAAATGTGCACAGTCTTTTTATATTTAAACATTTTGAGTCACCAGCTCCTACAGAGCATGTGCAAGAATAAGCGTGTATGCATTTGTGAATGGCTGATGGCTGTCACATGGTACGTGTATGCATTAGTGATTGGCGGATGACTGTCACATGGTACTAGGGGAGTGGAAAAAGACATAATTTTTAAAATTGTCAGAAAAAAAATCTACTACTCATTTGAAGTTCAGACTAAGTGCTATTGCATTGTCTTGTCTTGCATTTGTTGATTATGCAAATCTGCTGTGTTGACTGGCCCTTTAAGTGTTGAATGTTATAACGTTATAGATATTAGAAAAACTAGATATTGACACAAAAAGAAATGTTTAATTGCACAGATGTTCTGAACTGACCTCACAATCTGCAATCAAACACTCAAGGCGATTGGTTACTTATTTTAGCTCACAAAAAAAGCTTTTAGGTTTAATTTTTTTAATTTTGACCAAATCTAGGAAAGTCTAGCACATTCAAAGAATATTCAAAAATGTGAATACAGTTGGTTAAAATACAAAATATCAGCTACCTACCATGTAAATAATGATGAATATGTATTTCTAAAGTGTTTATTACAGTGTATCGAGGAAATTAATTGATATACCAATTAAATCATATGTTAAAGGATCACCTTCATTCACAATAGAAGACATATTAAATTGCATGAAGATTTAAAGGGACATAAAATGATCTAATGTTTTAGAGCATTTTATTATTGCACGGGTGCTTTTCCTTTAGAAAAGCTTATTAAAGGGACAGTCAACACCAGATTTTTTTTGTTTAAAAAGAAAGATAATCCCTTTATTACCCATTCCTTAGTTTTGCATAACCAATACAGTTATAATAATACACGTTTTACCTCTGTATTTATCTTGTTTTTAAGCCTCTGCAGACTTCCTCCTTATTTCAGTTCTTTTGACAGACTTGCATTTTAGCCAATCAGTGCTCGCTCCTCTGTAAATTCATGTGCATGAGCCAGGGGCGTATTTAGGTTTTGTGCTGCCCTAGGCACTCAAAATTCTGCTGCCCCCCCCACCCCAGGTTTAAGGCCTTTTTTTAGACATAATATTTTTGGGGCAGGGTGTAAAAAATTAAAAAAATGTCTTTTTAAGTAGATGTTCACCAGGGCTTGCATTCACTCTGGTCACACACACACACACACACACACACACACACACACACACACACACACACATATATATATATATATATATATATATATATATATATATATATATATATATATATATAAAGACATTATTTTGCAAGTCAGGTGATTAAAGTGTTTATATCAGAAAAAAATATCCTTCACTGTATGATAGTTTGTCAGTAGGTAGTTGTTTGACCTTAAACATCTTCTTTGATAATTGACAGTTATTTAAGCAAAATATCTGCTTGGATAAATATGTAATGAATATACAAACTGGCCTTTAAAAGTACTTAAAAAATGCAACAGTAGTTATAATAGGTTTAGGAATTGTATCCTAGGGGAAAAAGTCACATGATACAATCCTAATAAAGTATATACTTGTATTGTTTCTGAATGTATTAAATGTATACAACATATTTTCAGTTGTGTTTTAAGTCACATAGTTGTATAGATTCAGCAATAAATACTTAGTCTTTGCATGTATGACAGATAGACAAACAGTAAATGTACAAGTATTTAGTGACTAATCCGTTTAAGTATTTTAATGCCTAATGAAGATGTATTGAAGGGAGAAAGGCATATGCTGTTTCACAGTGGTCACGGTGTAGTGCACACTGCACTGTGTAGTCTGTGTGAGTCTCAATCACGCGGTGGAGCCAGGAAGAATACCGCATTCCCTCTCAGTCCAGGCCAGGCTGCGCAAGTGAGCTCCGCCTCCACTGTCACCACGTCATGCGCACCCACATACAATCCCATAGGATAGCAACAGCCGGGCCAGCCATTTAAATCATTTGTAATTGGTTGATTTAGCCACCCGGCCCTGAGTTCAGTAGAGTGGCCCTAGGGTCTCAAAATTCTGCTGCCCCTTAAAAATCTGCTGCCCTAGGCACCGGCCTCGTTGGCCTATGCCTTAATACGCCCCTGGCATGAGCTCAATGTTATCTATATGAAACACATGAACTAATACCCTCTAGTGGTGAAACCCCATTCAAATTAGAGGTGACCTTCAAGGTCTAAGAAATTAGCATATGAACCTCCTAGGTTTAGCTTCAACTAAGAACACCAAGAGAACAAAGCAAAATTGGAAATAAAAGTAAATTAGAAAGTTGTTTTTACATGCCCTATATGAATCATGAAAGTTTTTTTGGACTTGACTGTCCCTTTAAATGATTCAAGTAAAAAATTCCCCCAGATTTTTTAAAAATAAAAAAAAAATTCTAAAGGATGGGGATCAACCCCTGTGTGTTTAATCCTGTGAGGTAAATTGTTTAAAGCCAGCTCCATTACTAGTTGAACACCTCTGATGAGCCAGTGACATATGTGTGAAGCCACCAGCTAGCTCCCAGTGCTGCTCCTTAGCCTACCCAAATATACCAAGAGAAAGAAGTACATTTGATAACAGAAGTAAATAGAAAAGACTTTTCCAATGGTTTTCTCTGTCTGAATCAGGAAAGATGAATTCTGTGTCTCACAACCCTTTAATTTGCACAAATGAATTATAATCTTATTATCTTTAAACAGGCTGCCCCTCCCCCCATCCCTGTGGTCTGTTTGTTTTTAAAGGCTATTACAGACACCCAAGAGGAGCCAGGCAGCTCTGTCAGAAGCAAGTTCCCAACATGTTTCTTTCATAATTCAGTAAGAGCTTATATTTTTTTTTAAACTTTCCAATTTACTTATATTATCAAATGTACTTTGTAGTTTAGTTATCCTTTGTTGAAAAGCATGTAGTTAGACTCAGGAGAGTGCACGTGTCTGGAGCACTTTATGGCATCAGTTTTTCAACACTGTACACTAGATTTTTCTTTGCATAAATATTTTGTAGATGATCAGTTTATATAGCCCATCTGGGAGTGTGTTTTTTTAACAATCTTTAGTTTTGCTTATTTTTTAATAACATTGTACTGACATTCAGACTCCTAACCAAGCCCGAAAGTATCAGATGTATACCCAAGTCTACAGACTCCTGCTTGCTCCTGTTTGTGTAATGGGTCTTTTCATATGCGGGGGGGGGGGTAGCTGCTCTTCCTGCTATTTCAGTCCCTTTTAGTGGGTGTGTCAGCCTAACCTCATCAACAGTGCTAAACTGGGAGCTTATAAGTAAGTTTTTAAAAGGTTTTATACTTGATTTTTAGATCAGTATCTGTGCATGTTCCTCTTTACAATAATGTCTATTATATGCAGTTCTATGAAAATAAGTGTATACAGTCCCTTTAACAATGTTAGAAGTTGTGTGAACAGTGCTGCCATCTAGTGCTTAAAAGCATTCTTGCGAAACTGCTGAGGCCTTCTCTCCAACAAAGAAGCCCATAACAATAAATAGAAGTAAATTGTATGCTCATTCTGAATTATGAAAGACAAATATTGGGTATCAAGTTCTTTTATAGCTCCCTGATACAAACTTTAATGGGTTGTATAAGCCTTGGAAAAGAAATCCAAAACAGATGTTTGGCTGGTACACTCTCTGTAATTAAAAAGAACTCTGCTAAAGGGGAAAGATGTGATGTGTATACTTCACTTGTAAACATCAATTCCATATCTCGTTAGTGTGTTTGGGTTGCTTTCTGTGAAAAGGACATAATTGCAAGCAGTTCAAAAATGTCATATTATGAGAGTTCCAATTAAAATAAAATAGTTATTTGAGTGATGGGATTGACTCTGAATATGTAATTATGGACTGAATAAAATATGTTTAGGTAAACTTTCACTTCTTTACTTATTTTGTTTTCTCGTTTTAAAATAGAATCTGCTTTTATTTCTGGTTTAAGCAGTGCTGTATTCTGTGCCGATTGTGTGCTAAATTATGAGTGGAGCAGTATTTTGTGCTTCAGCTCATGGGCTCCACTAGTAGTAAGCTTTTGAGCGCATCGGGTAGCCTATGCCAAGTTGTAAGTAAAAAAATGTTTTTGCATGAGCACTAACCCGACGTGTGTAAAAAGCAGAAGTTAGAATATTGTGACCGCGTTAACGCATTCCCCCATAGAAATCAATGGATCAAGAAAAGGGGGGAAAAAACACCATACTCTCCCGCAAACCTGATCGCATTTTCTCAAGTGCTCTAACCTGACATGAAAATATGAATATTTCACATTCCAATGTTCTTCATATAGAAGAATATGTTCTATGTATTTATAAATACATAAATATACACACACATATATATATATATATATATATATATATATATATATACACAGGGAGTGCAGAATTATTAGGCAAATGAGTATTTTGACCACATCATCTTCTTTATGCATGTTGTCTTACTCCAAGCTGTATAGGCTCGAAAGCCTACTACCAATTAAGCATATTAGGTGATGTGCATCTCTGTAATTAGAAGGGGTGTGGTCTAATGACATCAACACCCTATATCAGGTGTGCATAATTATTAGGCAACTTCCTTTCCTTTGGCAAAATGGGTCAAAAGAAGGACTTGACAGGCTCAGAAAAGTCAAAAATAGTGAGATATCTTGCAGAGGGATGCAGCACTCTTAAAATTGCAAAGCTTCTGAAGCGTGATCATCGAACAATCAAGCGTTTCATTCAAAATAGTCAACAGGGTCGCAAGAAGCGTGTGGAAAAACCAAGGCGCAAAATAACTGCCCATGAACTGAGAAAAGTCAAGCGTGCAGCTGCCAAGATGCCACTTGCCACCAGTTTGGCCATATTTCAGAGCTGCAACATCACTGGAGTGCCGAAAAGCACAAGGTGTGCAATACTCAGAGACACGGCCATGGTAAGAAAGGCTGAAAGACGACCACCACTGAACAAGACACACAAGCTGAAACGTCAAGACTGGGCCAAGAAATATCTCAAGACTGATTTTTCTAAGGTTTTATGGACTGATGAAATGAGAGTGAGTCTTGATGGGCCAGATGGATGGGCCCGTGGCTGGATTGGTAAAGGGCAGAGAGCTCCAGTCCGACTCAGACGCCAGCAAGGTGGAGGTGGAGTACTGGTTTGGGATGGTATCATCAAACATGAGCTTGTGGGGCCTTTTCGGGTTGAGGATGGAGTCAAGCTCAACTCCCAGTCCTACTGCCAGTTTCATGAAGACACCTTCTTCAAGCAGTGGTACAGGAAGAAGTCTGCATCCTTCAAGAAAAACATGATTTTCATGCAGGACAATGCTCCATCACACGCGTCCAAGTACTCCACAGCGTGGCTGGCAAGAAAGGGTATAAAAGAAGAAAATCTAATGACCTCCTTGTTCACCTGATCTGAACCCCATTGAGAACCTGTGGTCCATCATTAAATGTGAGATTTACAAGGAGGGAAAATAGTACACCTCTCTGAACAGTGTCTGGGAGGCTGTGGTTGCTGCTGCACGCAATGTTGATGGTGAACAGATCAAAACACTGACAGAATCCATGGATGGCAGGCTTTTGAGTGTCCTTGCAAAGAAAGGTGGCTATATTGGTCACCTGATCTGAACCCCATTGAGAACCTGTGGTCCATCATTAAATGTGAGATTTACAAGGAGGGAAAATAGTACACCTCTCTGAACAGTGTCTGGGAGGCTGTGGTTGCTGCTGCACGCAATGTTGATGGTGAACAGATCAAAACACTGACAGAATCCATGGATGGCAGGCTTTTGAGTGTCCTTGCAAAGAAAGGTGGCTATATTGGTCACTGATTTGTTTTTGTTTTGTTTTTGAATGTCAGAAATGTATATTTGTGAATGTTGAGATGTTATATTGGTTTCACTGGTAAAAATAAATTATTGAAATAGGTATATATTTGTTTTTTGTTAAGTTGCCTAATAATTATGCACAGTAATAGTCACCTGCACACACAGATATCCCCCTAAAATAGCTATAACTAAAAAAAAAAAATCAAAACTATTCAGCTTTGATATTAATGAGATTTTTGGGTTCATTGAGAACATGGTTGTTGTTCAATAATAAAATCCTCAAAAATACAACTTGCCTAATAATTCTGCACTCCCTGTGTATATATATATATATATATATATTCTGTATATGTTTATATATATATATATATATATATATATATATATATATATATATATATATATATATATATATATATATATATATATATATACAGGGAGTGCAGAATTATTAGGCAAGTTGTATTTTTGAGGATTTTATTATTGAACAACAACCATGTTCTCAATGAACCCAAAAAACTCATTAATATCAAAGCTGAATATTTTTGGAAGTAGTTTTTAGTTTGTTTTTAGTTTTAGCTATTTTAGGGGGATATCTGTGTGTGCAGGTGACTATTACTGTGCATAATTATTAGGCAACTTAACAAAAAACAAATATATACCCATTTCAATTATTTATTTTTACCAGTGAAACCAATATAACATCTCAACATTCACAAATATACATTTCTGACATTCAAAAACAAAACAAAAACAAATCAGTGACCAATATAGCCACCTTTCTTTGCAAGGACACTCAAAAGCCTGCCATCCATGGATTCTGTCAGTGTTTTGATCTGTTCACCATCAACATTGCGTGCAGCAGCAACCACAGCCTCCCAGACACTGTTCAGAGAGGTGTACTGTTTTCCCTCCTTGTAAATCTCACATTTGATGATGGACCACAGGTTCTCAATGGGGTTCAGATCAGGTGAACAAGGAGGCCATGTTATTAGATTTTCTTCTTTTATACCCTTTCTTGCCAGCCACGCTGTGGAGTACTTGGACGCGTGTGATGGAGCATTGTCCTGCATGAAAATCATGTTTTTCTTGAAGGATGCATACTTCTTCCTGTACCACTGCTTGAAAAAGGTGTCTTCCAGAAACTGGCAGTAGGACTGGGAGTTGAGCTTGACTCCATCCTCAACCCGAAAAGGCCCCACAAGCTCATCTTTGATGATACCAGCCCAAACCAGTACTCCACCTCCACCTTGCTGGCGTCTGAGTCAGACTGGAGCTCTCTGCCCTTTACTAATCCAGCCACGGGCCCATCCATCTGGCCCATCAAGACTCACTCTCATTTCATCAGTCCATAAAACCTTAGAAAAATCAGTCTTGAGATATTTCTTGGCCCAGTCTTGACGTTTCAGCTTGTGTGTCTTGTTCAGTGGTGGTCGTCTTTCAGCCTTTCTTACCTTGGCCATGTCTCTGAGTATTGCACACCTTGTGCTTTTCGGCACTCCAGTGATGTTGCAGCTCTGAAATATGGCCAAACTGGTGGCAAGTGGCATCTTGGCAGCTGCACTCTTGACTTTTCTCAGTTCATGGGCAGTTATTTTGCGCCTTGGTTTTTCCACACGCTTCTTGCGACCCTGTTGACAATTTTGAATGAAACGCTTGATTGTTCGATGATCACGCTTCAGAAGCTTTGCAATTTTAAGAGTGCTGCATCCCTCTGCAAGATATCTCACTATTTTTGACTTTTCTGAGCCTGTCAAGTCCTTCTTTTGACCCATTTTGCCAAAGGAAAGGAAGTTGCCTAATAATTATGCACACCTGATATAGGGTGTTGATGTCATTAGACCACACCCCTTCTCATTACAGAGATGCACATCACCTAATATGCTTAATTGGTAGTAGGCTTTCGAGCCTATACAGCTTTGAGTAAGACAACATGCATAAAGAGGATGATGTGGTCAAAATACTCATTTGCCTAATAATTCTGCACTCCCTGTATATGTATGTATATATGTGTATATATATATATATATATATATATATGGTATAGCTATATATACTGTATATATATATATGATTATGTATTGGTATAGATGTATACAGATACATATATATATATATACACACATACATATATAAGAATATATATTTATAAATACATAGAACATATTCTGCTATGTGCAGAACATTGGAATGTGAAATATTTACAGTAAATATACAGTGTAACCCTTTATTAAAAATTTATATTGCATAAATATACTCTTACATCTTTTCATCTACTTGACTGCAAAGGACTCCAATGCATATATATATATAAATATATATATTTATATATA
Source organism: Bombina bombina (assembly GCF_027579735.1). Taxonomy (NCBI): domain Eukaryota; kingdom Metazoa; phylum Chordata; class Amphibia; order Anura; family Bombinatoridae; genus Bombina; species Bombina bombina. The sequence goes on along the minus strand of NC_069500.1, from coordinate 307,697,444 downwards.
TATTTATATATATAAAAAAACAAGATAATGTTATCCGCGCTGTAACACTATAAACAATGTATGTCACTTAAAGGATACACAAATCAGTACCTACATAAAAGTAAAACAAAACAGAAATCACAATAATATCTGAATATGATATACTGAGTTCATAAAGTTCGTTTCCAGAGATTTGGGCAGCAGAAACAAGTGTGGTGTGAAGATTACCAAAAACTTCACCAAGGAAAACATATTAAAACAAGGAATGCGAGTCTGCCCCTCAAAGCCGAGGTATAATATAATAAAAACTAAATTTAATTTAAAAAAATAGCAATGAACTTGTGGGGTATTAGCCCCTATAGCAATGCACTTACTTCTAATTACCTCAATCAATATGAGGTAAGTAGCCGCTGTAAGATACTAAAGCACAGCTTCCACCGGTCTCCACACTGCTCAATGTATTTAGACCATAGGGGATTTAGGATGTCTGGTCCGCCGCTCCTGAGGTATGGTAGTATATACTTCCACTGGAGATCCACACTTGTGCCTCTCCCAACCATGAACGAGGTGCTGGCTAGTTACTGGTGACAAACACTGGTTCAACAGAGTATTAAGCCAAGTGCATTGCTATAGAGGCTAATACACCACAAGTTCAGTGCTATTTTTTTAAATTAAATTTAGTTTTTATTATATTATACCTCAGCTTTGAGGCGCAGACTCGCATTCCTTGTTTTAATATATTTATATATATGTTTATATATATGTTTATATATGTATACATATGTATTGTATTTGTGTTTATATGTGTATATATGTCTGTAAACACATAAATACACATATAAATGCATACGTATATGCACATATAAACGCGTGTGTGTATATATATATATATATATATATATATTCATACATATGTAGATATGTGTACGTATGTACTGTATCTCTATGTTAAAGCCCTTTGGGGCCCTTTTTCTTCTGTTTAACACCTGAGCCCAGGCAGTGTTATTTTGAGTGTAACTGTACTTTTTAATGTATTTTTGATGTTTTTTATGCAACTTTTTATTCACACGTAACAGTTAACTAGAGCTTTGAGGTCACGCTAACCCAGCATGCGTTAAATTCAATTGGACTCAAGCAAACGCATTTATTTTCAACTTGTAATGTGCAAGCTACTTCCAACACGCGCAAACACTCGTGATAAATCCCTCATAATCTGGCCCTTTATCAAGTTCTGAGAATTGGAAATGCACGATGCAGACTTTACAAACCTAACCTGTAGCATACTAATTGGTATGGAAACAATCACCACAAGGTGTTAATTTGATCTGAAGACTTTCACACTCAACCTATTTATAAATCTGCTACAAGACAGCAAAAAGTCTTGTTAATTAATGTTAATTACAATGTGTTTTTATGTCTCTTTCTGTTTTTTACACTGGTACCTTAAACCACTGCCTATTCTCATCATAACTTTTAAATTAATATTCTGTTTATATCAGTATAAACCATTATGACCATCTAAAAAACAGATTTAAATCTATAATGGTAATTTTGAAAGACAGATGTAGGGTTGCTAATGCTAATTCAGCTTGAATTGTCATTTTGAAAGTCATAGTGATCTTAGTTTAATTTTTATGGGTTTGGATGCAATAGTGGTCTATTGTAAGTGGCTTTTATAATTTTGGAAAATATAGGAATCTAATATATAAAATTCTGATTAACTTTTTTAGAAAAGTTGATTTTTTTGTCACATAAAGGTTATTTTAGATCTCTTGTATTTGTGTTATCTCTTAAACCTGTCACAACACAGACAGACTAACCTGTAACATTAAAAAATAGCCTAGTTATGTTTTATTTAAATTAGCATGTGCTGATGTTTTTGTAGTAAATAATTGTTAAAAATAAAAAAGCTAAACTAAGAAAGATCATTCCATAGGAATAGCCTAGGAGATAGAGCATCTGACTCATATGGTGAGGGTCATAGGCTCAAGTCCTACTCAAGGTGGTTGAGATTTTTCTTTAAAATTCATGTTGCAGAGTTTATAATCAAACATATTAAACCTACAAAGAAATTCACAGATCAAATAGCTTAAATATTTCTGTATATGTTTTATATAAGCAAAGTTCTTGGTTTGAGAACCTTTAATGCCTCAATTCCAAAGCATAGCTGTCAAGAGTTTAATTACATTTTTAGTTATCATATATTTTTTTAAAGAGATATTAAACCCACATTTTTTTCCTTTCAAGAGCATGCACTTTTAAGCAACATTCTAATTTACTCTTATTATCATTTTTTTTGTTCTCTTGCTATCTTTAATTGAAAAGCATGAATCTAAGCTAAGGAGACGGACCATTTTTGGTTCAGAACCAATCAGCAAGTGCTATCCATGGTTCTGAACCAAAAATGGGCCGACTCCTTAGCTTAGATTTCTGCTTTTTCAAATAAAGTTAGCAAGAGAACGAATACAAATTGATAATAGGAGTAAATTAGAAAGTTGCTTAAAATTGCATGCTCTATCTCAATCATGAAAGAAAAAAAATGGGTTTTTTTTTGGAAAAATAAAGGGCAAAAAACGTACCTTGTAGAGAGGTTCTAACTGCAAAATGCAGAGACATCACTAGATTTTGTACTCCTTTAATATAAATAAAAAATGTCTAGTTATGCATATTAAAAAATAATTGTAATCATAATTTCATTATTTATTTTATCTCTGTAAAATGTTCTACGGTGATTACTTGACCAATGTAGGAGTTTATTTTTTTCCTCTTATTATGTGATTATTTTTATCTATGAACAAGCTGGCAGTCTGGTGTTTGTAGGAGCTCATTTATATCTGTACATAATAATTGGCTACAACAACAGAATAAGATAAACATTTAAAAGAAGACCATGTCTTTGGACTGCAAAACAATGCAAAGGATAGTTTTAAATGCATCTAAACATTTATTTTGCATGCAGGACTTTTGCAATAATGTGTTTAATTGCTGGTAATACTGCACAGTAATATATAAAAAAAAATACTTTAATATCCCTTTAAAAGCTATGTGTGTCCCCACAGCTCTGGGTTCTTGGTAAAGAGGCTCCACTGAATCCTTGTATTGCCCTATTTTTGCTTTGACATAGAACTTAATCCCTGGTAATCACATCTTTTATTGCGATTAAATTCATACATACATTAGCATGGGTACATTGTATTAACTTTATATTAGATACTCGTGAAGAAGTATTACCTAGTTTCAATGAACACTGAAAGGTGCTATTGTGTTTTAGTTCTTTATAACTTAACTTCAGTGTCTCACAGAGCAGCTGTCATCTCAGGTTGAAAAATTCCTGATTTATTTACCCCAATTACATCTCTGCTTAGTTCTTTCTCCAATAAAAATCAACCAGTTATAACTGAAAACTCTTATACCTCTCTCTTCTGATATGAACAAGTTTGTGAGTGACATGTACCTTGTGTTGTGTGTGTTATACAGTTGCACGAAAAAGTATGTGAACGCTTTGGAATTGCCTGGATTTCTGCATTGATTGTTGACTAAACTAATAACGCACATACAGTTGTACTTTTCACATTTTTCATTAAAGACTTTCAGTAATCATTCACAGAGCAGGTTGGAAAAAGTAAATGAATTCCAAAGCTATTTCGAGTCAGATGTTTCAATTAAGGAGATGAGTTTGGAAGTGTAGGTTGCATGGGTGCCCTGTCCTTTAAGTAAAGGCAAACAAAGCCTGGTTACTGACAAAACTGTTCTATATATGCGCCCCTCTCAGTCGCAGCTTGATAAATCGACCTCTAACTGCTGCGTGCAAGTGATATTGTGTTTTTGCACGCATCAGAAATAGCAATCGCTAATAGAAAATTTCAATAGCATTTTACGCTTGTTGGGTTACCTGGACTGAAAACCTTGCATAAATGGTAGTGTGTTAAAAAAAGTTGTGCCAAACACAACATAAATGCATTGACAATTACAGTTACACTCATATAAACACTATCTTTTTAAAAATATTTATATAAATCATTTTTATAAGGGCTCAAAGGTATATGGTAAAGACAAGGTGTTTGACTGCAAAGGGATATTGTTTATATACATGTCTAAATATGTGTATGTATGCATATATATAAATATGCATTTGTGTTTCACTGTATATATATTTCACATTCCACTGTTCTTCAACCCAGAAATATTGATGCACTGAAACAGATTTGTCTGGAGGAATGATCTCAAATTCATCCTTAACATTGTGCAAGTCTTATAAGCAGCTACAGGTTACATTTGGTGGAGGTTGTTGCCGCTAAAGGAGGACCTACATATTACTAAATTCAAGGGTTTACTGCACTGTGAATGATTACCCCATGTCTTCAATAACAATGTGAAAAGTACAAATGTTTGTTTAGTCATATTGTGTTTGTCTATAATTGTGACTTAGATGAAGATCAGACCACATTGTATGAGTAATTAATGCAGAAATCCAAGTCATTCCAAAGGGTTCACAAACTTTTTCTTGCAACTGTATATCTATCCATAGCTTAAATTACATCAACAATATTCAATATTATTTTGTTGCGTCATATTGTTTGTACTTCTGTGTAGACCAGGGGTTAGGCAAACTATGGCCTGGGGGTCAAATCCATCCGATAGCCTAGTCCACAAGCTAAGAATGTTTCTTACATTTTGAAATGCTTGGAAAAAAAAAGTTATAATTTGTAACATATTAAAATGATATGAAATTAAAATTAGTTCACTATAAGGTGAAATATGAAGAACAGCTCTATGCTAAATGTCTCAGGGGTCAGCAAGCTTCTTCTATAAAGGGGAAGACAGTAAATATTTAGGTCTTGAGGGCCAACAATATAATATAACAAGGGAGAAAACATTTTTTGAAGAAATTTTAAATATATGAAAAGGAAATGAGTCGGTTAATTTGGTTTCAACCTTATAAGAGCGTCACATACGGCCCCTGTCACAGCTACTCAACTCTGTCGTAATAACACAAACGCAAACATAGGCAGTAAATTAATGAATATGAGTGGGTTTGTTCCAATAAAATTGTATTCGTGGATACTAAAATTTGAATTATATTGCAGTCCAAATACTGCTGAACTCTGTGCCAAGTTGCCATTTTATGTACTACTTTAATTGTAGATCACTACCTGAGTTACAATAACAACAAAAAGAATATATATAAAGAGTTACAAAAAGATATCTAGGTATTTGCACAAACAGTTACTAAATAATATAACCAGGCCTTAAAGTGCCATAAAACATGTTGAGATCTGTGCATATCCTAAAAGGGCTAATTAAGTAAAAATAGTTTGCATAAAATAATTGCTGGCAAGTATATTAAAATACTTTTCAAAAATAAGCAAAATTAGTAACATAGCCATGCTGCCTGGAGTAGTCTGATCCACCCCCCATCAGTGTTTAGCATCAGAAAAACAGGCATTGTGCTTATTTGCTTCTAAGCATGCTCCAGCAGATGAGTGTTAAAGTCTTGCATTCTACCAAATGGCTGTGGATATAGATACAGTCATGAAAGAAATTGTGTGGGGGGACTTACTTAGAGCTGTACAATTCGGAAGCTTAAAAGAAAGGGTTAATGGCAAGGCACTGCAGTATCAATTTGAAGGTAAAGTAATGAAAGTACATATTATTATATTTTGACTCTGAGGCCTATTTATGAAATGTCTGTTGGACCTGATCTGACAGTGCGGATCAGGTTCGACAGACATTGCTGAATGCGGAGAGCAATACGCTCTCCATATTCAGCATTGCACTAGCAGCTTTTGTGAGCTGCTGGTGCAACGCCGCCCCCCTGCAGACTCGCAGCCAATCAACCCGATCGTACTCAATGGGGTTGAATTCCGGCGATTCCTCTCCGCCTCATCAGAGCAGGCGGACAGGGTTATGGAGCAGCGGACCGCCTGCAGGCTCGCCAAAAACATGGGCCCTCAAGCTCCATTCGGAACTTGATAAATGGGCCTCTATATCCAAACTTTTTTATGTCCCTTTAAAGGTTTGTAATAAGAATTTCATATTTTTTGAAAACATATCCCTTTCCTCATTTGCTGCAAACCTATAGGAAACAGGCAACTCTTTCTTTCCTGACTGGATTGGCTTTTAGATCAACACTTATCCTAATACTAGTGATCACAAATCTTTTTTATTTTTAATAAGACCCTGGATATTGCTAATGGATTTATATTACTGGGAAAACCACACAACATTCAGCTAATTTTGTCTAAAACACAGCTGTAATTTCCCATTGGGATGATAACTGATAATGGGAAATGTTGTCATGTGTACAGCAGATTTATCCTGGAAGGTCACAGAGGTATAATTAGACTGATTTTACATTATTTTTATTTAATGGAAGGGATCAATAAAAGACTTATTATGCTCACATATGTAGAAACATTCTCACTAAGCATCACTCTAATATGATATATCTTCTGTCTTTGTAAGGCATCATACTCTTACACCCATAAGCTATGTATTTTTCTGTTGCTGCAAGTTGTCTTAATAAGAAATGCTACTTAACATGTCTTAACTCTATTAGCAGGTCTGAAAGTGTCCCTAAGGGTCACCAGCTAGGGAAAAAAATTACTTGTCAGGAAGGAAAAAGTTATTTGTCTGCTTAATGTTACAGACAGGAAACAGTCTCAGTTCTCATACAAGAACTAAAAAGTTTTTCACAGATATTCTGAGATCTCTGACATAACAAGTACCAGGTTAATTGCTATAAAAATCTACTGTTACCCTTTTGCACTAGCTATTTTAACCATATGTACCATTTTATAAAAAAAAAAATATTTAAGCCCTTTGCAAAGCTATTCACAGACTCTTCCTTCCGTTATTAATTCTGTTGGCAGTGAGTTCCAGAGCTTGATTGGTCTTGGTGTAAAAACCCTTTATTTGCTGAAAGTAAAATCTCCTTTTTCTCTAGCTTTTAAGGAATGTAGAACACCTTGTAATAACAAGATGTTTTTGTAATATTTCAATATATTAACAACACTTCATTGTGGAGACTGTCTGTATAAATTAACACCTTGTTTGCTTGTGTTTCAATAGCTACTATTTATGAGCGCAGACCAGACTTGAAATATTTTGTTAGCAAAACTTGCATCTCATCACCATTTATGGAGAGACTTAGCAGAAATTGTCTTGTGAAGTATGCAGTGTGCACTTCCCCACAGGAAAAGGGCAAAATAAATAATGAAAGTTTTAACTAAGCATAGCTAAATATTTCTTTCATAAAGGTGGTGACAGTTCACAAGCCATTACTCATGGGAATTTAACTCCTGGCTACTAGGAGGAGGCAAAGATTTCCAAAACTCCAAGAGCCCTTAAAAACCCTCCCACCTCACTGGTTAACCAGTGTTATCTTTGCCTCCGCAGGAGGAAGGAGAAGAATGGAGGTTCCCCAGATATTCTTATGTGAGAGGGGTCCTCAGACCGATTTGAGGCTCATTTTCCCCTCAGAAAACTGCTGTTTGGACAGAGGGAAGCTTATGGAGTATGCGATAGTGCCACAATTATACATTCTCTTGTCACAATTCATTTTTTTAATTTAAGCAGTAATTCTTGCCAGCAGCATTTACAGCTCCTGAATATTTTTAGATAAGTTAATCATACTACTTCTTACGTGTTTCTTTTCTTGAAAAAAACAGTCACAATCTGGCTCTATTCATAACAAACCATTGAACATTTTTTTATTTTTTATTTTTTATTTTTGAACTGTGGTGCCCAATTTTTTTATTTAAATGGTAACAGATGGGTAAGGAGAAAAGTATCAAAATAACATAGCAGAAAAACTGAAATAAACACACAGAGCTCCTACAAGAGAAGAAGCAATAACACATCTTAAAAACCAAAATAATATCTCAGTTTTTTTATTAATTAAACATTAATTTCAAAAGGTAACCAACAAAAGAAATAGATCATCTATGTTGAACGAAGGGCTTGACAAATCCACAGAGCAAGGGAGAGACAGTTCTCCAAAATTTACTTCTGGCTCCTAACTTTCTACATATGGATACCAAGAACCCAAGCGGAGGGATAGTAGATAAAGTCAAATGTTTGTACGCTAATAGCGATGTTAATCCCAATGGAACAAATCAGATGTTAGCGTAATGGTCTGTGTAGGTTTCAATAATTAATTTATTAAAACAAGGCTGCTCCGCCTTCATCATTTTCTGTGAAAATGATGAAAAAAGAAGAGGTTGCCTCCAGGGCCGGATTTCCCATTAGGCACAGTAGGCATGTGCCTACAGGCGCCTTGCAGTGAGGGGCGCCTGCCTGTCAGTAATAAAATTTTTTTTTTTTTTTTTTTTTTTTTTTTTTAATGAGGGCATTTATTTTAGTAAGAATTGTGCTGCCAGGTGCCTACAAAGTCGAGTGTTTCATTGGAAATATGTTACAGCAGTTGAGGGAGCCATGAAGGAGAGAGGGGCAAAGATTAAAACTAAAGCCCTCCCATTTTTGCCAGGCATGTTTAGTTTCACTTTTATTTTATGTAAGCTCCATGCTGATGTGGTGCAGAAACTTTTTGTTGAGGAATGAAAGCTTCAGAACAGGTTAGGACTGTACAAGGCTTCTAATGCTGCCTAGAATGAAAACATAACAAGCAGAGCACTTTAACCCCTTGGCTACCAGAGAGGGTTGCAGTGTATTCACTTGTTATGTGCTGTATTCCTTTTTTTATAGCCAGGAGTTTAAATTCTGCTTCAGGATGAATGTTTTTGTTCTATAAAGGCCTTGGAGGTGTGGAGGTTATGTGGGACTAGCTGCTCTGCTCTTTATTACAAGCGGCCAATTGTGATTTACAGCCTTTAGGGCACTTTGACAACAAAGTTTGTAGACTGTAAGGCTGTAAAATGTGTATGTGTGTAAACCACTCACATGCCATATTTGTTTGTATGGATGTATATGTATATGTGTGTGTGTATATATATATATATATATATATATATATATATATATATATATATACACACACACATACACACACACATATATATATATATACACATACACACACACACATATATATATACACATACACACACATCACACACACACACACATATATATATATATATATATACACATACACACACATCACACACACACACATATATATATATATACACATACACACACATCACACACACACATATATATATATATACACATACACACACATCACACACACACATATATATATATATATACACACACATCACACACACACACACATATATATATATACACACACATACACACACATCACACACACACACATATATATATATATATATATATATATATATATATATATATATATATACATACACACACACACACACATATATATATATATACATACACACACATCACATTAAAAATTGTTAATCTGTTCTTTTATCAAGTAAGTGTGGTATTTTTGTATTGCGGTAAATTTAATTTCTAAATTCTAATTTTAAACACATTTGTTGACCCCTGGATTACATATAATCTACAACATTCCATGTTTTCCTTTGAGAGCAACATCATATGATATTTATATTTCAGAATAAAATAAATGTAACATCTGTGTGTATTTGTACCAAAAATATCAGAGTTTACAAGATTTTTTTTCATGTAGTGGAAAAAAATACCTACATTTTATATTTTCTTCCACTGGCTGCACAGGTTGTTGATGGTGATGAGCTTGCATGCTGCTAGTTTTAATATTGCTATTGTTTACACAAAACTGTGTTTAACTCCAACAAAGTGTTAAGCACATATTCAAAGTCATCTCCAGAAAAGCAATACACCAATGGCTTGTCAATAAACATGTCCTATGAGCCCAGCTGGGTCTGCACAGATGTGTATTGCTGTCTCAGAACTGACATTGACTATGTGTTTAACTCTTTTGCAAGAGGCTAACACACTTCTGTGCAAGCACTAGTGCAATATTAAAATGCTCTAGCAAACTGTCACGTTATGTCCTTTTACATAGGGTTTTCTTTAGAATATTTTGCATTAAAAGTTTAACATGATTTGTTTTTGTTATACATAATAGAAGTTGTATGGCCATTTGAGTCAAGTGAATATTGATTTTTGGTGTAGCTTCCATTACAACAAATATTGCAATTGGTGTGTGTATTTGTGTATCTCCATAAAAGGGAAAATGTAATTTTACATCTAATATTTATTTCTAGTTGTCCTAAATAATAATAAAAAATGTCCTAATTTTTCCACTTTTTTTCTGGGGGGGTGGGGGGGGCGCTTCAGGTTTTTGTGCCTACAGCCACCTGAGATGTAAATCCGGCCCTGGGCGCCTCATAGTGTATTTCATAACAAATAGGTGTTTAAGCACATAGATAATGTTAGGCTTACCAGATAAAGTGGCACCATCCTGTGACCGGTGCTTGCGAGCAGGCTAGCACTCTGCAGCGGCTAGTACACAGTTTTTGGGATTCCAGGCTGCGGTTCAGTAGGGGACTTTAATGTTCTCCTGTTTCTACTGGTAATGCAGAGCAAATCCGACACAGGGTGGTAAAAACGACAGGGCTGAACCCAATCAGCACACAAGACAACTTCCAAGGATAAAATTTAAAATCAACGCTTTATTTTCTCCAGCACCGCCAAACGGGTTGTTTCATCAGGCAATAAAAAACGGATACAAAGTATCTTAATTGGTACACTTGTGGTTAAAAATGGAAGTTGTCATGTTCTGAAAACACCAATCAAAATGTGAGCTATTCACTATGCATTGACAAAATATCCTTGCATAAACAGCAGTATAAAATGTCGCTTAACTGTGATCATATACGTCTTATACCAGCGTATCACTCTAAATTCCGTATACTGTATGTACAGCAGCCTTATCTTGTAGATATAGAGAATTCATTTTAGAAAATGCATTTAGCTATACAATGTCATATTTTCGATAGAAAAGGAACTTAGAACATTGTTATGCTATGACTAAAATGACAAAAACACATACTTTGTTATTGGTTATATCGTATAGTGAGTTTGTAAAAAATGTAACGACCTATGTAACATATCTAGATGTCAAAAAACTGGATGTTTCTTAAACCTGCGCTTTTAAAATTTGTATTTTATCATTTTTTGTTTTTCCTATGGCATTAGAGAGCAAGAAAGTAAGTATATAATAAATATAAATGCAAATACTATTATTGTTGTATTTCTTTTTAAAGAAAAAAAGTAGACACTAAGTTAAACACCAAAGCAACACCAATATAATAGATAGTTGTGTTAAGATGATTGATTTGCTAACCTATTTGTGAAAAGATTATTAAAAGATACCCCAATGGGTACTGAGTCTGATTTGACGCTTATGGGTATGTTGTATATTATGTTATGGGTATATTTGACTATTTCTATTATCCTCCCTTTTGTGGAGTATTTCGTAGTGTATCCATATTTGATATTTTGATTCATGGTATTTTGAATGTGAATGTTGTGACAGTGGGAAATCATTTTACGTGATATTAAATGTTTTGTAAATTAAGCTTGGAAAGTGTGTAATAGCTATACTGGTGAAAACATAATTTATGTAAGAACTTACCTGATAAATTCATTTCTTTCATATTGGCAGGAATCCATGAGCTAGTGACGTATGGGATATACATTCCTACCAGGAGGGGCAAAGTTTCCCAAACCTCAAAATGCCTATAAATACACCCCCACCACACCCACCATTCAGTTTAACGAATAGCCAAGAAGTGGGGTGATAAGAAAGGAGCGAAAGCATCAACAAGGAATTGGAATAATTGTGCTTTATACAAAAAAATCATAACCACCACAAAAAGGGTGGGCCTCATGGACTCTTGCCAATATGAAAGAAATGAATTTATCAGGTTCTTACATAAATTATGTTTTCTTTCATGTAATTGTCAAGAGTCCATGAGCTAGTGACGTATGGGATAGCAAATACCCAAGATGTGGAACTCCACGCAAGAGTCACTAGAGAGGGAGGGATAAAAATAAAGACAGCCAATTCCGCTGAAGAAAGTTAATCCACAACCCAAATCAAAAAGTTTTAATCTTATAATGAAAAAAACTGAAATTATAAGCAGAAGAATGAAGAAGAAAAAACATCAAAATGGTAGAATTTAGTAAAAGTATGCAAAAAAGACCAAGTTGCTGCTTTGCAAATATGATCAACAGAAGCTTCATTCTTAAAAGCCCAGGAAGTAGAAACTGACCTAGTAGAATGAGCCGTAATCCTCTGAGGCGGGGATTTACCCGACTCCACATAAGCATGATGAATCAAAAGTTTTAACCAAGAAGCCAAAGAAATAGCAGAAGCTTTCTGACCTTTCTTAGGACCAGAAAAGATAACAAATAGACTAGAAGTCTTTCTGAAATCTTTAGTAGCTTCAACATAATATTTAAAAGCTCTTACCACATCCAAAGAATGCAAAGATGTTTCCAAAGAATTCTTAGGATTAGGACACAACGAAGGGACAACAATTTCTCTACTAATGTTGTTGGAATTCACAACCTTAGGTAAAAATTTAAATGAAGTTCGCAAAACCGCCTTATCCTGATGAAAAAATCAGAATAGGAGACTCACAAGAAAGAGCAGATAATTCAGAAACTCTTCTAGCAGAAGAGATAGCCAAAAGAAACAATACTTTCCAAGAAAGTAACTTAATATCCAGAGAATGCATAGGCTCAAACAGAGGAGCCTGTAAAGCTCTCAAAACCAAATTAAGACTCCAAGGAGGAGAGATTGACTTAATGACAGGCTTGATACGAACCAAAGCCTGTACAAAACAACGAATGTCAGGAAGATTAGCAATTTTTCTGTGAAACAGAACAGAAAGCGCAGAGATTTGTCCTTTCAAGGAACTTGCAGACAAACCCTTATCTAAACCATCCTGAAGAAACTGTAAAATTCTAGGAATTCTAAAAGAATGCCAAGAGAACTTATGAGAGGAATACCATGAAATGTAAGTCTTCCAAACTCGGTAATAAATCTTTCTAGACACAGATTTACGAGCCTGCAACATAGTATTGATCACTGAGTCAGAGAAACCTCTATGACTAAGCACTAAGCGTTCAATCTCCATACCTTCAAATTTAATGATTTGAGATCCTGATGGAAAAACGGACCTTGAGATAGAAGGTCTGACCTTAACGAAAGTGGCCAAGGTTGGCGACTGGACATCTGAACAAGATCTGCATACCAAAACCTGTGTGGCCATGCTGGAGCCACCAGCAGTACAAATGAATGTTCCAATATGATTTTGGAAATCAGTCTTGGAAGATATAAGCAGATTGATAATTCGCACAGAGTTCCAAAATATTGAAAATCGCACGGAGTTCCAAAATATTGATTGGTAATCTTGCCTCTTGAGATTTCTAAACCCCCTGCGCTGTCAGAGATCCCCAGACAGCTCCCCAACCTGAAAGACTCGCATCTGTTGAAATCACAGTCCAGGTTGGACGAAGAAAAGAGGCCCCTTGAACTAAACGCTGGTGATTTAACCACCACGTCAGAGAGTGTTGAACATTGGGATTTAAGGATATTAATTGTGATATCTTTGTATAATCCTGGCACCATTGATTCAGCATGCAAAGCTGAAGAGGTCTCATGTGAAAACGAGCAAAGGGGATCGCATCCGATGCTGCAGTCATGAGGCCTAAAACTTCCATGCACATAGCTACTGAAGGGAATGATTGAGACTGAAGGTTCCGACAAGCTGAAACCAATTTCAGACATCTTTTGTCTGTTAGAGACAAAGTCATGGATACTGAATCTATTTGGAATCCTAAAAAGGTTACCCTTGTCTGAGGAATCAAGGAACATTTTGGTAAATTGATCCTCCAACCATGTTCTTGAAGAAACAACACAAGTTGATTCGTGTGAGATTCTGCAGAATGTAAAGACTGAGCAAGTACCAAGATATCGTCCAAATAAGGAAACACCACAATACCCCGCTCTCTGATTACAGAGAGAAGGGCACCGAGAATCTTTGAGAAGATACTTGGAGCTGTTGCTAGGCCAAAAGGAAGAGCAACAAATTGGTAATGCTTGTCTAGAAAAGAGAATCTCAGGAACTGATAGTGATCTGGATGAATTGGAATATGAAGATAAGCATCCTGTAAATCTATTGTAGACATATAATGCCCTTGCAGAACAAAAGGCAGAATAGTCCTTATAGTCACCATCTTGAATGTTGGTATTCTTACATAACGATTCAAAATTTTTAGATCCAGAACTGGTCTGAAAGAATTCTCTTTCTTTGGTACAATGAACAGATTTGAATAAAACCCCAGACCCCGTTCCAGATATGGAACTGGCACAACTACCCCAGAAGACTCCAGGTCTGAAACACACTTCAGGAAAGCCTGAGCCTTTACTGGGTTTACTGGAATGCGTGAGAGAACCTTCTCACAGACGGTCTTACCTTGAAACCTATTCTGTACCCTTGAGAAACAATGTTCTGAATCCAATGATTTTGGACTGAATTGATCCAAACATCTTTGAAAAATTGTAGCCTGCCCCCTACCAGCTGTGCTGGAATGAGGGCTGCACCTTCATGCGGACTTGGGGGCTGGTTTTGATTTTCTAAAAGGCTTGGATTTATTCCAGACTGGAGAAGGCTTCCAATTGGAAGCCGTTCCTTTAGGGGAAGGGTCAGGCTTCTGTTCCTTATTCTGACGAAAGGAACGAAAATGGTTAGCAGCCCTAAATTTACCCTTAGATTTTTTTATCCTGAGGCAAAAAAGCTCCCTTCCCCCCAGTGACAGTTGAAATTATAGAATCCAACTGAGAACCAAATAATTTATTACCCTGGAAAGAAAGAGATAGCAACGTTGACTTAGAAGTCATATCTGCATTCCAAGATTTAAGCCATAAAGCTCTTCTAGCTAAAATAGCTAAAGACATATACCTGACATCAATTCTAATGATATCAAAAATGGCATCACAAATGAAATTATTAGTATGTTGAAGAAGCTTAACAATGCTATACACATTATGATACTGGTACTTGTTGCGCTAAAGCCTCCAACCAAAAAGTTGAAGCTGCAGCAACATCAGCCAAAGAAATAGCAGGCCTAAGAAGATTACCTGAACATAAATAAGCCTTCCTTAAAAAAGATTCAAGCTTCCTATCTAAAGGATCTTTAAAGGAAGTACTATCTGCCGTAGGAATAGTAGTACGCTTAGCAAGAGTAGAGATAGCCCCATCAACTTTGGGGAATTTTCCCCAAAACTCCAATCTATCAGCCGGCAAAGGGTACAGTGTCTTAAACCTTAAAGAAGGAGTAAATGAAGTACCCAAACTATTCCATTCTCTAGAAATTACATCTGAAATAGCATCAGAAACTGGAAAAACCTCTTGAATAACTACATGAGGTTTAAAAACCGAATTTAAACGTTTACTGGTTTTAATATCAAGAGGACTAGACTCCTCCATATCTAATGCAATCAACACCTCTTTAAGTAAGGAACGAATAAACTCCATCTTAAATAAATATGAAGATTTGTCAGTGTCAATATCTGAGGCAGAATCTTCTGAACCAGATAGATCCTCATCAGAGATAGATAAATCAGAATGTTGGCAGTCATTTAAAAATTCATCTAATTTATGAGAAGTTTTAAAAGACCTTTTACGTTTATTAGAAGGTGGTATAACAGACAGGGCCTTCTGAATAGAATTAGAAACAAATTCTCTTACATTAACAGGAATATCCTGAACATTAGATGTTGAAGGAACAACAACAGGTAATGGACAACTAATAATGGAAATATGGTCTGCTTTTGAAAGTTTATCATGACAACTAACACAAACTACAGCCGGAGGAACAGTTACCACAAGTTTACAACAAATGCACTTAGCTTTGGTAGAACCGACATCAGGCAGCAGCTTTCCAGAAGTAGATTCTGAAACCAGAAGCAAAAAGAAACAAAGACTTAAATAATGTAAAAAAAACCTGGCACCAAGTATGACGCCCACAATTGACTAAATTTTTTGGCGCCAAAAACGTCTGCAACAAACACGAGCGTCATAGATGATGCAACTACGTGAAAACTACGTCATTAACGTCAACAAACGTAATTTTCACGCCAAAAAAGTCTTGCGCCAAAAATGACGCAATAAATTCTAGCATTTTTTGCAAAGTATAAAACATATATTTAGAACTTTATATATAAAGTGCCAAACCATAGCTGAGAGTGTCATAAATAAAATAAGACATACTTACCAAAAGACATTCATCTACATATAGTAGATAGCCAAACCAGTACTGAAACGAGAATCAGCAGAGGTAATGGTATATAAGAGTATATCGTCGATCTGAAAAGGGAGGTAGGAGAAGAATCTCTACGACCGATAACAGAGAACCTATGAAATAGATCCCCGATAGGATGATCATAGCATTCAATAGGCAATACTCCCTTCACATCCCTCTGTCATTCACTGCACTCTGAGAGGAAAACCGGGCTTCAACATGCTGCGAAGCTCATATCAACGTAGAAATGTAGCACAAACTTACTTCACCACCTCCATAGGAGGCAAAGTTTGTAAAACTGAATTGTGGGTGTAGTGGGGGGTGTATTTATAGGCATTTTGAGGTTTGGGAAACTTTGCCCCTCCTGGTAGGAATGTATATCCCATACGTTACTAGCTCATGGACTCTTGCCAATTACATGAAAGAAATAGGATTGTGTTGATATAAGATAGCGATATAATGATATTATGAAAATTCAGTAGAGGTGTGTCATTGTTGTGAAATATGATGAAATTAGATGATGTTCTAAAACCATAACAAAAGACATAAGATAATGATTCGGAGAGAGCAATTAGTGTATTTCTACTATACTGATATCTATTGACAATAAGTGTCAAAGTAAAAAACATGAGCATGGGAAAGATGATAATACTTTGAGAGGTGCAGATACAATGTGATTCTGCTGTGTAAAAAATTGTTAACTGTGCTGATGTAGTGAAAGTGAACACAGATAGTGTTACATAAACCCTATGAAATTGCAGGTGCATATTATATCAGTTGAAAGCTGCTAAGTCTAGGTTGGCATTGAGACCTGAGGGATAAAGAGTTTTTAACTTGAACATCCAAAAAGTTTCATGTTGTCATAATTTGGTTAACCTGTTGTAATCTGATGATTTGGGAATGGAATCAATGGGAAGAAATTTGTATATATGAGGATTGCTATTATGATTATGTAGACAATGATTGGGGATGCTATGTTTGATTTTGGCTTTTTTGCAATTTTTGTAATTCCGACAGTGCTCCCCTCATCTAGTTCTGATTTTCCTAGAGGTGCGACCTACATACTGTAGGCCACATATGCATTCTATTGAGTAAATTACAAAGTTGGATTCACAATTATAGAACCCTAAAATGGGGAAAGTCTCACCAGTAAAGGTGGATTTTAATGTTTTTTGTCCAGATTTGATAAATTTACATGAATTGCACCCATTTTTTCCACATCTGTAAACGCCATTTAGACCAAAGATACCATTACTGGTCTGTTTGTATTCTTTGACTTTAAAATTGAGATGTTTCACTCTTTTACTGGGAGCTTATTTATTCCTTAAAGTTGGTGCTCTTCTATACACCATTCTTGGCCTATTGCTAACGATATTTTTGAGTATAGGGGCTCTTTGAATTATATGCCAATGTTGTTTAATATGTGTTGTATTTTGTAATAGTCATTGTTGTATTGTTTTATAAATATTAAATCCATGCCCTTTGTGTTGGATTTGGATTTATTTGGTTGTTTCTGTTTGGCTTGTAGAATGTTCGTTCTATCCAAGTTTCTTGTTTTCATTAGTGCTTGATATAATAGATATGCAGGGTATCCCTTTTCTAGAAATCTATGATATGATATTTGGCTCCGTTCCAAAAAGGTTTCTAATGTTGTGCAATTTCTTAGTATCCTTCTAAATTGGCTATAGGGTATATTGTGAATCCAACTTTTATGATAGTTGCTCTTGAATTCAAGAAAGATATTACTGTCAACCTCTTTGAAGTAGGTTTTAGATATTATAGTGTTGTTCTCACCCCAACTTAGTACAAGATCTAAATACAGGTAGCCCTCAGTTTACGCCGGGGTTAGGTTCCAGAAGGAATGGTTGTAAATCGAAACCGTTGTAAATTAAAACCCAGTTTATAATGTAAGTCAATGGGAAGTGAGGGAGTTAGGTTCCAGGCCCCTCTCAAAATTATCATAAGTAACACCTAATAAACCTAATAAAATAATCACACAAAACAGAATATATAATAAACTAAGTTAAATGAACAAAAATATTTGGTAAACAGCATTATAAACCTAATAAAATAATCACACAACACAGACTTCACTTGCATTTTTCTGAAAACAGTTCTTTCTATGCATTCCAATATGATTTATAGACAGGAAGATCTTGTTCCTTTGAAATCTGCTTGATAGCTCAGGTCTGGTTAAACTGATTAATTTCAGCTTGCTTGGCTGCAACACAAGCGAACAGCTCCAAATACTGGCTATTTTAATAAATGCACTGCTTCTCAATGCTTTTCAATAGCAGTCACATGACTGGAAAAAAAGGTTGTTATTCTGAAACGGTGTAAATTGAACCGTTGTAAAACGAGGGCCACCTGTACTCTATTGCTTGTGTTTGTATATTGGCTGTAAAATTAATGCCCATGTCATTATGATTCAGATGAGAAATAAACAAATCTGCTTATGTTTTATCTTCATCCGAAATCAAAATCAGGTTGTCAATGTATCGGCCATAGAAAACCAGGTTTGCCCCAACGTTAGTGTGGTCCCCATGGCCGTACCCTTGACTTGTAAATAATAACGATCTTGAAAAATAAAATAATTGTGTTTCAAAATATAACTGTTACTCTCTAAAATGAATGATCTTTGTAATTCCGGTAAATATATATCTTGTTCCAAAAAGTGTGAGATGGCAGAGACTCCTAATTTGTTTGTGATGTTTGAATATAAAGAGCTGACATCACATGTGATCCATAGTACATTTCTGCCTGTAATGGAAACTTCACTAATAAGTTGTAAGAGATGCGTACTGTCTCTAATGTAAGACGGTAGAATAGTAACACATTTTTGTAAGAACTGATCTATGTAATATGACAAATTGTACGTTAGATTACCAATACCTGCAATGATTGGGCGACCTGGTGGATTGTGGATATTTTTATGGACTTTTGGCAGATGATAGTAATGAGCTATGCTTGGATTGGAAATTTTCACTCTTATTCAATATACCCAGATTTGTACCCTTTTTAATAAGTGTAGAATAGGTTTGGAGATATATAGGGGTTGGGTCTCCTTGTAATATACAGTAATATTCTTTGTCACCTAATATTCTGTCTGCTTCCTTTATGTAATCTTGGATATCTTGTATAATGATTCCTCCTCTCTTGTCAGCGTCGCTAATAATAATATTCAAATTATTTTGTAAATAAATTAGTGCTTGTCTCCCTCTATAAAATGAGAAATGTTTTTTTTGTGTTTCGGGATTTGGACATTTTTTCAAAATCTTCCAATACCATATTATGATATAATTCTATATGTTGATTGGATATGTTTGTGGGGTTGAAATTAGACTTATTCTTGACCGTTGTATGTATAAATTCATCAAATTAATGTGTCTTTAAATTGTCAATGTTAGACATAACACATAGAGTGTGTTTGCTGGCATGTAATTGGTAAGTATCAATTGGGAATCTATCAAATCGGTTTTAGTTAGTTTGCATGTAAAATTATTTAGATCTACAAATATGTCAAAAATCTTGTAGGAATTTGTAGGACAATAAGATAGGCCCTGTTTGAGGACTCTTTTTTTCTTCAATTGAGAGGGAGTGTGATAATAGATTGAATATTCCTTGATCTAATCTGGATAATTTCTCTTTCTTGGCGGCAAGGGATCCTATTTCACCAGTATAGCTATTACACACTTACCTAGCTTAATTTACAAAACATTTAATATCACGTAAAATGATTTCCCACTGTCACAACATTCACATTCAAAATACCATGATTCAAAATATCAAATATAGATACACTATGAAATACTCCACAAAAGGGAGGATAATAGACATAGTCAAATATACCCATGACATAATACACAACACACCCATAAGCGTCAAATCAGACTCAAGCAAATGCTGTACAACTGACCTACTTGACTAAGAACAGAATTATGTTGCTCTGTTTAAAAATGAGCAAAGCTACTTTATCTAAGCCTAGGCTTTGTGCCAAGTAATGCTTATGCCTCCTGTCATTTTCATCAGTGAGACTTCAGAATGAAAAAACTACCTTGAGTTATATATAGGCTTTTTGTGGATAGTTTATAATCTCCCAAGAAAGGTATTGCCTGTTTGATTCATATAGACCATGCAGATTTAAATCACTTTCCAATTTACTTCCATTTTCTAACTTGCTTTATTCTCTTGCTATCCCTTGTTGAAATGCATACCTATGTATTCTCAGGAGCAGCAATGCACAACTGGGAGCAAGCTGCTGATTGGTGGATCTACATATATGCCTCTTCTTATTGGCTCACCTGACTTGTTTAGCTACCTCCCAATAGTGCATTGCTGCTCCCTCAACAAAGGATATCAATTAAATGAAGCATATTTGATAATAGAAGACAATTATTGAAAATTGTGTGCGCTACCCAAATCATGAAAGAAAGAAATGTGGGTTTCATATCCCCCAAGTTAATACAAATCTATTAACAAGCGAGTAAAAGCTGGGTCATTTCAATATCAGCAGAAGTCTGCATTTTTTTTAGATGTTGGCATTTTGTGGATAGCACAACTTGAAGCCCCTTCTACTGACTCTATTGATTCTATAGTGACTTGCTTAGTTTGTTATCGGTTTTATCAGAGCTTGATCAATCCGGTGAGCTAAATTTACCCCCGACTTATGGAGCAAAGGGACAGTAAACACCTTGAGATTGAAATATAAAAGGTTGAGTGATACATAGTAAAACAACTCTGCAATATACTTTTATTATTTTTTTGCCACATTTTCACATTTCTAATTCTCATAACTTGAAAACAATGCACTTTATACTAACAATATGCCTGTGGCTGCCTTGTTGTCTGCAAACTGAAGCTTAAATCGGCAAGCAGGTGGAGTTTAGCTAAAGAAAACCAATTGCAGCAAACACTATCGCCTAGATTACGAGTCTTGCGTTAGCCTTAAAAAGCAGCATTGAATGGTCCCAATGCTGCTTTTTAACGCCCGCTGGTATTATGAGTTTGGCAGGTACAGGTGTACCGCTCACTTTTTTTCCGCGATTTTCGCATACCGCAAATTCCCTTACGTCAATTGCGTATCTTATCTTTTTAATGGGATTTGCCTAATGCCGGTATTACGATTGCAGGAAAAAAGTGAGCGGTACAGCCTCTCCTGCCCAGACTCCTACCGCATTTAAAAGTTAGTAGTTAAGAGTTTTATGGGCTAACGCCGTAACATAAAACTCTTAACTAAAGTGCTAAAAGTACACTAACACCCATAAACTACCTATTAACCCCTAAACCGAGGCCCCCCCCGCACATCTCAAACACTTAAATTAATGTTTTAACCCCTAATCTGCCGAGTGAACATCGCCACCACTGTAATAAATATATTAACCCCTAAACCGTTGCACTCCCACCTCGCAAACACTAGTTACATTTTGTTAACCCCTTATCTGCTATCATTAAATTAATTACCTAAACTACCTACAATTAAATACAATTAAAATAAATAAAGTACAAAAAAACAACAAACACTAAATTACAGAAAATAAAAAAAATAATTACAAGTTTTTTAAGATAATTACACCTACTCTAATCCCCCTAATAAAATAAAAAAGCGCCCTAAAATAATAAAATTCCCTACCCTATACTAAATTACAAATAGCCCTTAAAAGGGCCTTTTGCAGGGCATTTCCCCAAAGTAATCAGCTCTTTTACCTGTAAAAAAAAAAAAACAATACCCCCCAACATTAAAACCCACCACCCACACACCCTACCCTACTCTTAAACCCACCCAATCCCCCCTTAATAAAACTTAACACTACCCCCTTGAAAATCTCCCTACCTTGAGCCGTCTTCACCCAGCCGGGCACAAGTGGACCTCCAGAGGGGCAGAAGTCTTCATCCGATCTGGCCAGAAGAGGACATCCAGACCGACAGAAGTCTTCATTCAGGCGGCATCTTCTATCTTCTTCCATCAGGAGCGGAGTGGGTCCATCTTGAAGACATCCGACGCGGAGCATCCTCTTCCATCCGACGGCAACTGAAGAATGAAGGTTCCTTTAAGTGACGTCATCCAAGATGGCGTCCCTTCAATTCCGATTAGCTGATAGAATCCTATCAGCCAATCGGAATTAAGGTAGGAAAAATCCTATTGGCTGATGCAATCAGCCAATAGAATTGAGCTTGCATTCTATTGGCTGATTGGAACAGCCAATAAGAATGCAAGCTCAATCCTATTGGCTGATTGGATCAGCCAATAGGATTGAACTTCAATCCTATTGGCTGAGTGCATCAGCCAATAGGATTTTTCCTACCTTAATTCCGATTGGCTGATAGAATCCTATCAGCCAATCGGAAGTCAAGGGACGCCATCTTGGATGACGTCATTTAAAGGAACCGTCATTCATCGTGTAGTCGTCAGTCTGGATGGATGCTCCGCGTCGGCTGGCTTCAAGATGGACCCGCTCCGGATGGATGAAGATAGAAGATGCCGCCTGGATGAAGACTTCTGCCCCTCTGGATGTCCTCTTCTGCCCGGATCGGATGAAGACTTCTGCCCCTCTGGAGGACCACTTGTGCCCGGTTGGGTGAAGACATCTCACTGTAGGGTGATCTTCAAGGGGTTAGTGTTAGGTTTTATTAAGGGGGATTGGGTGGGTTTTAGAGTAGGGTTGGGTGTGTGGGTGGTGGGTTTTAATGTTGGGGGGGTATTGTATTTATTTTTACAGGTAAAAGAGCTGATTACTTTGGGGCAATCCCGCAAAAGACCCTTTTAAGGGCTATTTGTAATTTAGTATAGGGTAGGGATTTTTTTTATTTTGCAGGCTTTTTTATTTTATTAGGGGGATTAGATTAGGTGTAATTCATTTTAAATGTTTGTAATTATTTTTTTTTCTGTAATTTAGTGGGGGGGGGGTTTCGTACTTTATATAATTTTATTTAATTGTAGTTAATGTAGGTAATTAATTTAATGATAGTGTAGTGTTAGGTGTAATTGTAACTTAGGTTATGTTTTATTTTACAGCTACTTTTGTATTTTTTTTTAACTAGGTAGCTATTAAATAGTTAATAACTATTTAATAACTATTGTACCTAGTTAAAATAAATACAAACTTGCCTGTAAAATAAAAATAAACCCTAATATAGCTACAATGTAACTATTAGTTATATTGTAACCAGCTTAGGATTTATTTTATAGGTAAGTATTTAGTTTTAAATAGGAATAATTTATTTAATTGTAGTAATTTTATTTCGTTTTATTTAAATTATATTTAAGTTAGGGGGGTTAGACTTAGGTCTAGGGGTTAATAAATTTAATATAGTAGCGGCAACGTTGGTGGCGGCAGATTAGGGGTTAATAAATGTAGGTAGGTGTTGGCGCTGTTAGGGATGGCAAATTAGAGGTTAATAAAATGCAACTAGTTTTTGCGAGGCGGGAGTGCGGCGGTTTAGGGGTTAATTTATTTATTAAAGTGGCGGCGATGTGCGGTCGGCAGATTAGGGGTTAAAAACTTTATTTAAGTGTTTGCGATGTGTGGGGGGGCCTCGGTTTAGGGGTTAATAGGTAGTTTATGGGTGTTAGTGTACTTTTTATCACTTTAGTTAAGAGTTTTTTGTTATGGCGTTAGCCCATAAAACTCTTAACTACTGACTTTTAAATGCTGTATCAGTCTTGACACAAGAGGCTGTACCGCTCACTTCTTCCAAGACTCATAATACCAGCGTTAGGCAAATCCCATTAAAAAGATAGGATACGCAATTGACGTAAGGGGATTTGCGGTAAGCTCGAGTCGCGGAATAAAAGTGAGCGGTACACCTGTACTTGCCAGACTCGTAATACCAGCGAGCGTTAAAAAGCAGCGTTGGGACCTCTCAACGATGCTTTTTAAGGCTAACGCAAGACTCGTAATCTTGTCAAATGTGTTTACTCTCCCTTTAACAAAATACAACAACTCTTCTGGCTCCTTAAAATATGTAGCCGGCTCCTCATTTTTTAGCTGACTCCCAAGATTCATATAAATTTGTTGAGCTCTGCCTTTAATATAATTTCCTCCTTAATTATTTGGCTTCAAAAGTATAAACAATTAATTAAATCCACTTAGACACAGCAATAGTATTCAGGATTAATTGGCATTTTATATATCTAATAATACTGCAAATCTAAGGTCCAAAACATATAAATACATAGTTTTATTACAAGCTTATTAGGAACTTATAAATAATAAAGATAAAAACATCACATCCCTTGGTGTTCATGGTTAGACTTTAAAGCAATTGTTAGAATATTAACCTTTAGGATGACTCAGGTTTTTTTTTAAAACATTATTACAGAGGATTAAAGTGCCAGACGGTCAGCTTATAAAATCTTTAAGAGCAAAAACACAAGAACAAGGAAGAAACAGTTTCAGATGAAAGAAGAATCTTAGAAGAGCTTATGTTATGAAACTTGAGAGTAAAAGCTTCAATGTAATTGAGAAAATGATCAAATTATAAGCAGAATTGGTTTAGATAAATATATATTAAACTAAATAAAAAAATATCTCTTGTATATGAAAACGGTTAATGATATTTTTTTCATAAAGAGGTTAGGTGTAAGATATTTATATTGAAACTAACACCATAGGCATATCGTATACCTAGCGGATCCATAGCTCCTAGAATCCCCTGGACCAATAGGCAGAGTCTTATTTATCCCAGGGGAGGAGTTGGGTGGTGCATGGGGGGGGGGCGTGGTCATACGTGGTGAGAGAGGTTCTACGGGAGTGGCTGGGTGGTCATGCATAGTTCTAGATCACTGGCTGATAGGCACAACACTCAGCGATACCGCCTCAAGTAAAAAAAAATAAAATAAATCACACATAAGGAGGTTTTCGGAACATTTTCCACCATACTTAGTCGACAAATAAAGGTTGATTCTAATTTGGTTAATTTATTAATAAAACCTAAAACTGTCACGTTACAAAATATTCAGGGTTTTATTTCAGACCAGGCCAGGGATACACCAGTGTCTCCTCCTCTGTAGCGTTTTCTTTAAACTCAGTTACTAACAGTCTATAGACAAAGGCTGTAAACAGGTTAATGTGACACAGAACAATGTAAAAATGTGACATTACATGCGCCTCCCCTAGTTGGAGTGAGACATTTTTTTTTTTATTTTTTTTTTTTTTTTTTTAAACAATAAACCTCAGTTTTTAATAGGGAATGTCCTCTTAAAGCATGGTACTATATAAAGTAAAGTTAAGTTATATCCCCCAAGAAGCTAAAGAGGTCTCTCTTAGGCCTCCTGGACTAAATCATATACATAATGGGGGACTTTGAAGAGGAAATAAAAATAACAAAATAGGCCACTCTTGGACCTAAGGATTAGAGTGATATGGTAGTTTCCAACAATATATACATTATAAGTGAAACAGATCACAACAAAAAAAAATACATAGTATATATCTGAATAAATATTCAAATGATCGCCCAGTTATACAAATAATAGTAAGCCTCAAGTTTTTGTTAACGTATATCCCCTTAAAGTATGATGAAAAGTTAAATAAAGTGATTTCCCCAAGTTACAAATAGAGGTCTCTCTTGGGCCCCCTAGAAGCGAAATTGGGCTGTAATGGGGAATTTTAGGGATGAAACCAAAGTAACAAAGTGGCCCACTTTTGGACCCCAAATGGAGGCTACTAACCAGTGAAACACTTGCTTGAACAATACAGATATATACTGGACATATACATTCAGCTTGTCTAGCAAGTTTAAGAAGCCTGCATTAGTGGAAGAGTATGTGGACAACGACCTTTAATCCCACATTTCATCTGCACATGGCTATAAGTACCCCAAGTACCTCAAAATAATCTGGTATAAGTTAGGGACCGTCGGACCAAATTTGCATAAATGAAGTAAAAATTATTTACATGAACAATACTGGAAGCAATATAAATTTGAGAACCAGACAGTACCCCAATGCTAACACCAAAGAATTAACCTGAAATAATATTAAAAAGTGCAAGCAGGTACATATGGATATAAGGGCACAGCAGTTAAATGTGTAGTTAACCTTAAAGGGTATATTGGGAACAATCCCAATTATTGCCAGAACCCTTCAGCTTGAGATTCAAATCTCCAGTGGTAAAACAAGGTTTAAGATAACAGTTAAGATGTTTCTTTAATGACAGATATTAGGGTAGCAGAGTTTCATCATCAGAGTTAAGGGAAGCCATACCCGCTAGAAACAAACTAGGAGAACTTTGTTTGAGGTAGGACATGCTCAATTACTACATAACCCACAATGTAAGGAGAATGGGGGAGTAAAACCACAACATATGGGTACTACACAGGACGTATCGCTATTTCTTGGGGATGAATAAAGGTATTATTGGCAGCTATGTATACCCCATGGCTATATCTAGGGCAAGACCAGTTGCGACTATAGAGAGGAGAAAACATGAGAGGTCTAGCTGTGCGTCATACACTTACTGCTAGAGTAGGCAATTATATCAGGCAACAATTAGCACATACACGCATACAATAGAAAAGAGCAGTAGGTACTTTGGGCAGTATACAGATTAACAGTCTTCCAAGCAGTGAAGTAACAACATAATTTCCCCACACCAACATGCCCGTCCATTACCCCACTTCAGTTCTTATGGAAAAATGAGGTAGTATAGGTCGCATTATTTGGGGGCTAAGGTATTGCCCACCAATCAGACCCGAAGGTCCATATCTGTAGGGTGGTAGTTGGGGACTCAACAGAATGACAAAGAGGGTGTTACTAGCGGATGGAGCTTTACCGACATCAGTGCTGTGTGAAGACGTCTCATGTGGGTATAGAATCATCCTCCGTAATAGTGTCAATTCATCTCCCACCGGCTTTCTAGCAGGTCAAGCCACCGACATAAGCCTCCCCTGTTACC
This sequence comes from Bombina bombina, assembly GCF_027579735.1. Taxonomy (NCBI): domain Eukaryota; kingdom Metazoa; phylum Chordata; class Amphibia; order Anura; family Bombinatoridae; genus Bombina; species Bombina bombina. The sequence goes on along the minus strand of NC_069500.1, from coordinate 307,670,313 downwards.
TCTTCTCCGCTTAACACCCTAGAGCCTAGACAGAGTTTGCTGTCAATCCGGATCCAGATCGCGCGTGTCCCGTGACCTCCCGTCGGTGGAACCGGAGGTTCTCAGATACAGGATGCAGCGGTCCAGAAAGTGCAGTGGGTACACACCACCAGGATCCCAGCAGGGCAATGGTGGGATCAACAGCTGTTCAGGCATCCATGCGGGAAAGGTCAGTATCCCCAAATCTTTAGTGTCTTGGGAGGAGTTAAGTACCATGGGGGTCTGCCGCCAGATTAAAAAGGGAAACACAGTGCCATGTCTCACATCTATCAGGGTACTCTCCAGGGTGCAGAACTCCAAGCATGGGAGGCGCCACTGCCAGTAGCCAAACCTCATAAAATGGCCTGAATACCCCAACTGTGTGCGTGCAGAGGTGGAACTTAGAACTCCCGTTCCAGATCCTCCAGTTCTAGGAATAGTTAGGGAAGGGTAATTAGCATCAATCGCACCCTGCTGTAGATCAGAAGCTGGGGCTGTAGAGGCGGTAAATGTCCCTCTCCGATCTTTCAGGACAGTGCTACTTGTCGAGTGCGTAGTATAGAGGGAGGCCGTCTCACTATTAACTATTGTAATGTAGACTTTGTTTGTAGCGTCCGGAGTATCTGACTTGCCCAGAGCAGAATCCGACCTCGCAGGTTCACCCACATCAGTGCATGACAAACACGATACATGGGGGGTTTCTCTTGGGGTGCTGTCATGAGCCGTCAACTGGGGGACGGTTGTTCTTGCATTTCCCTGACTGGGTGGGCTAGTGATTCCACTGAAACACTTATCAATTAGCAGGTGAAGGCTTCGGAAGTGTTCATCTATCATGCATAGCAGGGTTTCTTCTAATATCTGTGACTCCATTTGCGAACAGTCCAGTTGCAATTGAACTGGTTTGGTAACCCAGGGACCTGGGGGGGTATATATGCGGTAGCTTTAACGACACCAACAGTCAGTTCATAGAGGCCTCACAACCTCATGGCTAGTCGTAGTGCAGTCAGCTGAGGAACATAGGTAGGTCCATTTTGTGCTAGATATCTCCAAAATCTTGTTGAACAACACTAGGTAAAGTGGCCAATGTTTTCCAAGCAAAAAGTTAAGTGAAAGTTAAGAAATAACTCTAAAATAACAAATTAAGATCAGGAGCTCTTCACACACACGTCCAACCGCAACAGCTATAGGCTCCGCCCCCGGAGTGAGACATTTTAAAGAGGCGTAAAACTGAAATTGAATTCTCTATAAAAGCCTAGGTTACAAGTAGAGTGCAAAATATTAGCGCCCAAGCGTGAAGCTTGTGCACAAGCAGTGGAGTTCTTTGTGTAGCTCTATGCTATACTCTTAATAATAATAATGGCTTACAGTTTTGAAAGCACTGCATTTTACAATAGTATTTTGTATTGTACACATAAGCACAGCACTTTACTGACCACTTGTAATATGAGCGCATTGAGCACACTAATAGCGCTCCCTGTACTATCAATCAAAAGTTTTGTGCTCTATAAAAGTTTTGACCAAGACAAGATGTTCTGGTTAAAATTTTTAACCATCCACTTGAAATACCATATTGTGTGATATTCTTAGCACAAAACTGAGCAGAAGATAATGTACCCTGTGCCCAAAAATGATGTGCAGTAAAAAATGTGCTACTTGTATTATTTATTTTCCCCACTTTCATGTAATTAAGCTCTGCACATGCTAGAAGCCTAATCCAGAGGTGGTTCTAGGTGGGGAGCAAGGGGTGCAAAGCCCCCAATAAATATGACTACTCTCTACCCCTATCCTATTAGGCAGGCCACATCCCCCTACTGCCTAACCATAGCCCCAGACTATCTGGCTCTGCCATCTGAAAACACCTGTGACTCCAGCTTGCCCTGACCCTGCCAATTAAACATCTGTAACTAAAGCCCCACCCACCTAGAATAACCTGATACTATAACCCAGGGGTGTTTGGCCATATATAATAAGGTTTATGGAACTGCCACTGGCCTGATCCCATTACCTTTTACACAGTGATTGCTTGATCTGTATAGTAGCTCTTTTATACTGTATCTGCCATTGATTGGTCACAGCAGAAGCTAAGGTAAAGAATACAAATAGGATTTTTAAAGTGTATGTCCTTCGGCAGCAAAATAATGCAATAAAACAAAATAATAGTTTAAATACTTTTTTATACATATCGTCTGCTTAATTTCTTATATATTATGCATGTATAGAAAATTAGTTTGTTGTCTCTTTAACAATAAATGTGTTAGATAGCATTAGAGTTGACCAGACACTATTTCACCAAATGCATCCCCTCTATACTGGTAGAAATAATCACTCATCTAAAGTAATCACATATTCATCATTAAGCGGATGGCTTTGGAGAATCATTTACATATCTTATAAATAATGACCTTTTCTAGTTCAAAATGAATCAGTTTGACAACTGGAAACCCACAAACTGCCTGTTTTAATGTACTATTTAATTGCATTGAAACATTTTAGTCACTTTAACGTCCCTTTAAAAGAGAACATAAAACCTTGTTGATTGTAAGCTTTTAGCTAATCAAATCTAAGCCTCATGATGTCATCCTTCACTGTGCAAAGCCAACCTTTTGTGGCAGTAAATCAGCACTTTCTGCCTGGCAGGCAAATATCAGCTTAGGTCTCTCTAGTGTAGAAGCTGTACTATGGAACGAAAATCCTCAGACAGAGCTGTTTGCAGGTTCTGACCCCCATTCTGTTGGTAACTAATCAGAAGATTTTCCTTAATGAAACTCATTAGAAACACATTTCATGAAGGGAATCTGGAATGTTTTATTAATCTTATTTTATCCATGTACAGTGTTATATTATGTCTAGTGCAGTGATTGATAAATGAGTGGAGCCGCAAATATTGGGTTAGCAGATTTGTGAGCCCTGCATTTCCTATTGCCATACTGCCCTTTGTATAAACCAATGGCGCTTGCCTATCATGGGGTTAGACTTAAGTTTTTATTTAAATTTTTAGGGTTTTTTATTTTTTAGATTAGGGATTTTATGGGCGGTAAAAGAGCTAAATGCCCTTTTAAGGGCAGTAAAAAAGCTGAATGCCCTTTTAAGGGCAATGCCCATACAAATGCCCCTTTAGGGGCAATGGGTAGTTTAGAATTTTTTTGTGTTAGGTTTTTTATTTTGGGGGGTGTGGTGGGTGGGCGGTTTTACAATTAGGGGGAACTTAGTTTTTAAAAAAAGTAAAATAGCTGTTTAACTTAGGGCAATGCCCTACAAAAGGCCCTTTTAAGGGCTATTGGTAGTTTAGTATTAGATTAGGGGGTGTTTTTATTTTGGGGGGGTTATTTTAATAGGGATTAGGTATAATTTTTTTATTTTTGAAAATTTGGGTTATTATTTTATGTAATGTTAGACTTTTTTATTTTTTGTAATTTTAGATTTTTTTTGTAATTTTAGATTAATTTAAATTTAGGTTTTTTATTTTTAAAGTAATGTTACGTTTTTTTATTTTAATTGTAATTTAGGATTATTTTAATTTATGCAATGGGGTTAATTTAGGGGGTGTTAGGTTAGGGGACTTAGTGATTAGTTATTTGCACTATGGGGGCATGGCGGTTTAGGGTTTAATAGTTTAAATAGCTAGATTGTGCTGTGGGGCATGGCGTAATGGGGTTAATAGTTTAAATAGATACTTTGTGATATGGGGGTTGGCGGAATAGGGGTTAATACATTAGTTATTGCGGTGGGGGGTTGCGGTTGAGAGGTAGATATTGCGCATGCGTTATGGGTTTGATTTTATTTTAACAGCGAGCGACGGGGAACATATACGCGCCGCACTTGTATGCGGCGCCGTGTGTGCGATTGAGTGTAGTGTAAGGTCGGGTTACCATAGTAACCTATTCATGTTTTAGAAATCGGGTGGAAGCATTAACACAACACTAACTTACACCTACACATAAAGAGCAACCGCATGCAAAGCAGAAACTTTTTCAATGGAAACCTGGTATTAAAATGGAGCCGTAAATTACTTTTAACTGTCGACCGCTTCGGTAGCTTACGGCTTCATTTTTAACGGCTCGATGGAAACGAGCCCTTAGTTGACAAACTGGCATGTTTAGTGGTAACAACTAAGGCAGGAATATGTCTTTAAGCATAAGTGATGGATGGTTTATTTACAAGTGGTTAAAGCTTTAAAAATGTGTGATAATATGTCTGAAATAATGAGAACGTAAATCAGAATAACTACACACTCGTTTTCTACTACTTTTTATTACTATGAAACAGGCTGCCAAGATTAGGAATTACAGGCGAATTTAACGATAGTTTTAAATCCTTTATAAATACATTTTCCTGTATAAAAAGTGATAAGCTCCTTCCGATCTGTGGCAATTGTTTAACAGTTTAAGAAGACTGCAGAAAGATTGCTGAACCAGACCAAGTCTTAAATCCTGTTCACATTCACATAGGTTTTAATTAAAGATTGTTATGATTATACAGATCAGTAGTAAAACACCATGAAACACTGTATCAGAATAAATGAGCACTTTCTACTTCTACAATAAATGTGTCTCTTATGTTTAGTATAAATGTTTGTCCATCAGAAACTCCAAAAGTAGCTATATGGGGTACCCATCTTCTGCATTTTCACCAGTTCCTATGTTATTCTAGGTACAGCTAATTCGTTAAAGGGATACTAAACCAAAATGTAATTCTTTAATGATCCAGATAGAGCATGCAATTTTTAGCCACTTTCTAATTTACTCCTATTATCAATTTGTCTTTGTTCTCTTGCTATCTTTATTTAAAAAGCAGGAATGTAAGCTTAGCAGCCGGACCATTTTTGGTTCAGAACCTGGGTTACTCTTGCTTATTGGTGGCTAAATGTAGGAACAATAAAGACTTTATGAATTTAGCATGATTGGACCTAGTAAAGGTGAAAAATCCTGACCACGCCTAAAATACCAAACCACGCCCACAGCCAGCACCTTATTCACATATGTGAAATCACCAAGACCCATTTTGTTCTATCCAGCAAGACTAATTTACATAACAAAGCAGACGTGGACATTTTACAATCACTAACATTTAGGTTCAGATTATGAGTAGAGTGTAAACATTTATATTTATGTACACATGTATAGACATAAATAAATATATACATATATACAGGGAGTGCAGAATTATTAGGCAAGTTGTATTTTTGAGGATTAGTTTTATTACTGAACAACAACCATGTTCTCAATGAACCCAAAAAACTCATTAATATCAAAGCTGAATAGTTTTGGAAGTAGTTTTTAGTTTGTTTTTAGTTATAGCTATTTTAGGGGGATATCTGTGTGTGCAGATGACTATTACTGTGCATAATTATTAGGCAACTTAACAAAAAACAAATATATACCCATTTCAATTATTTATTTTTACCAGTGAAACCAATATAACATCTCAACATTCACAAATATACATTTCTGACATTCAAAAACAAATCAGTGACCAATATAGCCACCTTTCTTTGCAAGGACACTCAAAAGCCTGCCATCCATGGATTCTGTCAGTGTTTTGATCTGTTCACCATCAACATTGCGTACAGCAGCAACCACAGCCTCCCAGACACTGTTCAGAGAGGTGTACTGTTTTCCCTCCTTGTAAATCTCACATTTGATGATGGACCACAGGTTCTCAATGGGGTTCAGATCAGGTGAACAAGGAGGCCATGTCATTAGATTTTCTTCTTTTATACCCTTTCTTGCCAGCCACACTGTGGAGTACTTGGACGCGTGTGATGGAGCATTGTCCTGCATGAAAATCATGTTTTTCTTGAAGGATGCAGACTTCTTCCTGTACCACTGCTTGAAGAAGGTGTCTTCCAGAAACTGGCAGTAGGACTGGGAGTTGAACTTTACTCCATCCTCAACCCGAAAAGGCCCCACAAGCTCATCTTTGATGATACCAGCCCAAACCAGTACTCCACCTCCACCTTGCTGGCGTCTGAGTCGGATTGGAGCTCTCTGCCCTTTACCAATCCAGCCACGGGCCCATCCATCTGGCCCATCAAGACTCACTCTCATTTCATCAGTCCATAAAACCTTAGAAAAATCAGTCTTGAGATATTTCTTGGCCCAGTCTTGACGTTTCAGCTTGTGTGTCTTGTTCAGTGGTGGTCGTCTTTCAGCCTTTCTTACCTTGGCCATGTCTCTAAGTATTGCACACCTTGTGCTTTTGGGCACTCCAGTGATGTTGCAGCTCTGAAATATGGCCAAACTGGTGGCAAGTGGCATCTTGGCAGCTGCACGCTTGACTTTTCTCAGTTCATGGGCAGTTATTTTGCGCCTTGGTTTTTCCACACGCTTCTTGCGACCCTGTTGACTATTTTGAATGAAACGCTTGATTGTTCGATGATCACGCTTCAGAAGCTTTGCAATTTTAAGAGTGCTGCATCCCTCTGCAAGATATCTCACTATTTTTGACTTTTCTGAGCCTGTCAAGTCCTTCTTTTGACCCATTTTGCCAAAGGAAAGGAAGTTGCCTAATAATTATGCACACCTGATATAGGGTGTTGATGTCATTAGACCACACCCCTTCTCATTACAGAGATGCACATCACCTAATATGCTTAATTGGTAGAAGGCTTTCGAGTAAGACAACATGCATAAAGAGGATGATGTGGTCAAAATACTCATTTGCCTAATAATTCTGCACTCCCTGTATATATATATATATATATATATATATATATATATATATATATATATATATATATATATATATATATATATATATATACACAGTTGTGCTCATAAGTTTACATACCCCGGCAGAATTTATGATTTCTTGGCCATTTTTCAAAAAAATATGAATGATAACACAAAAACTTTTCTTTCACTCATGATTAGTGTTTGGCTGAAGCCATTTATTATTAATCAACTGTGTTTACCAGGACCGTCTTTAACACAGGGCAAAAGGGGCAGCTGCCCAGGGCCCAGTCTCTGTTGAGGGGCCCAAGAGTCCTTTTTTTTATGGTTCATACTAGACTGCTTATGTGACATGGGGAACACACAAATTCAGTCCTAATACAAAAGTACTCTGCTTATATTTAAAAAAAAAAAACTGTGCCAGACCGTGTTGGTGTCATGTGACATGCCAAGCTATTGCCATGTGCTGTTTTAGATGTGCACTGTGCAGCACTGAATGCAAAGCCCTAACTCGGCATCCAGCCATTCCCACTGCATCAGAAAAGGTCTTACTGGGGTTACAACTGTTACCAGGTAACTACTCTGGTTGTGGGGATTGTTTCTGGGTAGGACTGACTGTAGGCGCATGCAGCTGGAGTCGCAGGCACATGAGGATTTGAGCATCTGTGCAGCTGCATACTCTGCTCTTTTCAGTCTTGAGGCTGTGTGACTCATCTCACACTGTACCCATGCAGCCTTGGACAGACAGCCCTGCTCTTTCTGCTGTGGCCCTAAGATCAACTAACTGAAGTTTGTTAGGGGAACAGTGCTTTGTAGAAAAGTGTCAGTGGGAAGAATAAGTGAGTGCACACACACCCCTCTCCATGCAGCATTGTCTAGTGCAGGTGAGAGGGAACTTGTTCCTAGCAAAGAATTGACATGTGCTTCTGTGGCTGATGTATAGTGTCATGCTGATACTTCACACATTAATGTAAGGTTTATTTTTATAGTTTTTATTTTCTCTCTGTCTCAGATTTTACAGCTTCCCATAGTAGTTCTGCTGTTCCAGTCAGTAAACTTATATTTGTCTGCACCTCCATGCTTCCTTCTCAGTCTTTACCTTGCTTTGCTCCTGTTGGCTGCCCTAAATCTCTTTAACCAGCAAACCTCACACCAGAATCACATTCAAAAGAATATTAAATGAATCCACAGTGGAGGAATTTATATATTTATTTATATTTATATATTTATTTACTTATTAGTACTGCTTAGGTCCAGTTTCACATATTGCAATTTATTTCATTTTGTTTAAATGATTAGCCCAGCAGTGGATGATCCACCGATGGGCTAATAATAAAAAAAATAAAAAAAAATTGATTTAGTTGTTTTTTGGGATGTTGGGGTGTAGAGCGAAATTGCATGGGGTGGGGCCCAAGAACATTTTTGTCCAGGGTCCAGTCAATATTAAAGATGGCCCTGGTGTTTACTCTTTTTAAATCATAATGCCAACAGAAACTACCCAAATGACCCTTATTAAAAGTTTACACACCCTGGTGATTTTGGCCTGATAACATGCAAACAAGTTGACACAAAGGGGTTTGAATGGCTATTAAATGTAACCATTTTGTTGCATATTGCACATTTTCTGTTAATCCAATAAACCTCATTTCACTGATAGATCAAAACGAAATTGCTGATCCAAAAACCCAATTATTTATAAATGAAAATTATTGAAATTGTCAGGGGTGCCTAAATTTTGGCATACAACTGTGTATATATATATATATATATATATATATATATATATATATATATATATATATAAGTGCATTGGAGCCCTTTGCTTTTAAGTAGATGAAAACATGTAAAAGCATTTTTTATATTTAATAAAGGTTTTAACTATGTATTTGATGTAAATATTTGACATTCCAATGTTCTGTACATAGCAGAATATGTTATAAGTATTTATAAATAGATATTTATATATATATATATATATATATATATATATATATATATATATATATATATATATATATATATATATAAAGATATATATTGTACAAAAAAACATCAGATATATGTAGAAATATTTATTTATGAATATTTATTTATTTATTCTATGAGGGAATAGGTGAATAAGTTCTGCTTTTTGCGCTAGTAGGGTTAGCCAGTGAACAAAAACAGTTTACTTTCAACTCATACGAGCACAAGCCTACAAGCGCAAAAAGCTTACTACATGCGCAATTATCTCTCAAGCTGATATCTCTCTAATACAAACATGGTAGAAGTTTTTACTTTTACAGAACGTATTTATATAAATATAATTGACAAGCAACTCATCCCAATAGTGATATAAAAGAGAGATAATAGAGCTATATTTCATCCCTGTTACACTGATTTGGCCCTTTATATATTGTAAAGCATTTCATTTTTGTCTTGAGACTCAGCCCAGCTCTAAAAGATTCCTTCACTTAATTTCAGTGCTTTTCTCTTAATTAAAGAACTCCAATTTGGGAGATGGTAATTGCTTTACTCGCTATTATGGTTCTAATGAGCTTCTTTACTGTTATAATTATAAAAGAAATTCTGTGCCACGCTTCTGTCCAAGAATCGCATTATTATACGCACTAGCTGCTCAGAATCTACAAAAGCACTCATTTACCAATGTTGCGGTTGTCCCGTTGCTTTTCTATTTTTTGTGTCATTTTAATTGCTGAATTACATTTTAAACGTCCAATTATTTTGTCATATGTAGTCTATTATAAATAGCCTTAATTATGAATGCAAAATTATGTATTCATGAATCACTCTAGGGTTTTATAGATTTTGTAATAACACAAAATGTGCACACTGCTAGTACTTATATTCACCTAGATTACTAGGTTTGCGTTACGGTTTTTAATGCTGAAAAAAAAGGGCAATTTCAAAGTAAAAGCAGTAACGCAGCTATTGCGAGTCGTATCGGTATAGCTATACCGCAAGCATTTTAGCCTGTAACGCAACGTACATTCCGCAAATTACGTTTCTTGCGTGGGATTTTCATAGTGCCGGTATTACAGGTTGTGCGGTGAGGCTGAAAAGCTTGTGTTACAGCCTATACTGAGACAATCCATACCTGAGAGCAGTAGATATGAGTTTTGCGCTACAAAAATGTTTCACAAAACTCATAACTAAACTGTTACAAAGTACACTAACACTCATAAACTACCTATTAACCCTTAAGCTGCCGCCCTCCCGGATGGCAAACACTGTATTAAAGCTATTAACCCCTAATCTGCCGCCTACCCACATCGCGACTATTAAATAAATGTATTAACCCCTACCACACCTGACATCGCCAACACTAATAAAAATTATTAACCCCTATTCCACCGCTCCCCGTCATCGCCGCCACTATAATAAAGCTATTAACCCCTATTCCGCCACTCCCGACATCATTGACACTATAATAAAGTTATTAACCCCTAAACCGCTGCCCCCCACAACGCAAAACACTAAATTAAACTATTAACCCTAAACCTTACACCCCCTAACTTATATTACAATATAACTATATTTAAATAAATAAAAACTTACCTGTGAAATAAAAATAAACCTAACATTAAACTATAAATTAACCTAACATTACTATTCTAATAAAATAAAAAATACTCCCAATTAAAAATACTGAATTACTAATTTAAAAAAAACCTAATACAAAAATAATTAATACTAAAATCAAGAAAAATGGAAAACACTTAGCTTACAAAAAATAATAAACGAAATTATCAAAAATAAAAAAATACACCTAATCTAATAGCCCTATAAAAATACCCCTAGCCTACAATAAACTACCAATAGCCCTTAAACAGCTCTTTTACCTATCCCCCAACAGTAAAAACCCACCACCCAACCAACCCCCCAAAATAAAAAAACCTATCTTTGAAAAATAAAACTAAGCTACCCATTGCCCCTAAAAGGGCATTTGTATGGGCATTGCCCTTAAAAGGACATTCAGCTCTTTTTCATTGCCCTTATAAGGGCATTTAGCTCTTTTTCAAAAGCCCAAACCCTAATCTAAAAGAAAACAACCCCAAAAAATAAAAAAATACCTAACAATGACCCCAGAATATCTACTCACGGTTGATTAAGTCCGGACATCCAGGCGGCAACATCTTCATCCATCGCGGGGGCATCTTCTATCTTCATCCCGGCGGCACGCAGTGGCAAAGACATCCAGCATCGAGCGTCCTCTTCATACGGTCCCCGCCGTACACTGAAGCTTCAATGTACAGTAGCTGTTTCAAAATGGCGTACCTAGCATTCCTATTGGCTGAGATTTTTCAGTCCGCACTTCAGGTGTTAGATTTTTTCCAACACTCTCTCCCCATTGATGTCTATGGGGGAAAGCGTGCACGAGCACGTCAAATCAGCCCTTGGATTTTTTGCGGTATGGGGCTTAACATCACCATATCGCACACACCAGGAGACTTTTCAGTAACTTGTAATGGCAGCGCTATGGAGAGGGAAATAACGCACTTTTTTGGCGTTAGTTTCGCACCCTAATTAGCGCAAAACTCGTAATCTAGGTGATTGTGATTATTAAAATAGTTCTAAAGGGTAATAACAAGTCAGCCTGGTATCTGGCAAGTGGATGAAGTAACACATTATTTGTTGCCCCTGGGGTTTGTCCAACTCAATAGTTAATTATTCAAAGCCATATTTAAAAAATAAAATAATAATAATTTTATAGATATTTGTAAATATAATTAAAGGGACAGTCAAGTAAAAATTAAACTTTTATTATTCATATAGTGCATGCAGTTTTAAACAACTCTCCAATTTACTTTTAGAATCAAATTTGCTTTTGTTCTTTTGGTATTCTTTGTTAAAAGCTAAACCAAGGTAAGCTCATATGCTAATTTCTAATCCCTTAAAGGCCGCCTCTTATCTCAGTGCATTTTGACAGTTTTTCATAGCTAGACAGTGCTAGTTCATGTGTGTCATATAGATAACTTTGTGCTCACTCCCATGGTGTTATTTATGAGTCAGCACTGATTGGCTAAAATGCAAGTCTGTCAAAATAACTGAGAAAAGGGGACAAGCTGCAGAGACTTAGATACAAGGTAATCACAGAGGTAAAAAGTCTATTATTATAACTGTCATGGTTATGCAGAACTGGGGAATGAGTAATAAAGGGATTATCTATCTTTTTAAACAATAACTATTTTCAAGTAGACTGTCCCTTTAATCATTTCACATGTATATATTCATAAGATTGATTTTAGAGCTTTAAACCACAGTAGATCCAAATTATCCTCAGTTTATTATGAAATGTTGATTCATGCAATCTAGTGTCACTTTAAGCATTTGATATTAAATCATCATAATCTTACAGATTACTAGTGGAGCGATAAGGGGTTTATTGTGGGGTTTTGTACTCGTCGGGCTTACTGCTCGTACATATTACGAGTTTTAAGTAAACGCGATCCCTTGAGCACAATCGCGTTTTACGCTAGAATGATTACCGCGACTTCAGAACTTTTGTTAACTGTTTCGCGAAACTTAAAAAGTTGTACAGAACACATAAAAAATACTTTACAAAGTACAGTTAAGCTCATAATAACACCATCTAATAAAAATTATTTTATAAAAAAATATTGCACACAAAAGTTATAAGGGCTCAAAGATATGCGATCTCATGCAGGCAAAGGGATTTAAAGTGCCATAAAACAGGTTGAGGTTTGTGCATATCCTAAATGGACTAATCCATTAAAAATAGTTTGCATAAAAAAATGTTTTACATTGTTTATTTTAAAAAAACTTTTATTTATATGTGTGTATATGTATTTACTGACATATATACACATTAACACATAAATACATATGTATACATTATATATAGACTTATATAGATGTCCAATGGAGCCCTTTGCAGTTAAAGGGACAGTCTAGTATAAATTAAACTTTCATTATTCAGATAGGACTTTTAATTTTAATCAACTTTCCAATTTACTTTTATCATCAAATTTGCTTTTTTCTCTTGGCATTCTTAGTTTAAACTAAACATAGGTAGGCTCATATGCTAATTTCTAAGCCTTTGAGGGCTGCCTCTTATCACAGGCTTTTTAAATCTCTTTTCAACACAAAGAGACAGAAAGTACACGTGGGCCATATAGATAACACTGTGTTCAGGCACAGAAAGTTATTTAAGATTTAGCACAAAACAATGCTAAATACAAGACAATAGATAATAAACAGTCACAGTCATGTGATCAGGGGGCTGGAAGAAGGTTCCTAGATACAAGGTAATCACAGAGGTAAAAAGTATATTAATATAACTGTGCTGGTTATGCAAAACTGGGGAATGAGTAATAAAGGGATTATCTATCTTTTAAAACAATAACAGTTCTATGGTAGACTGTCCCTTTAAGTAGATGAAAACATGAAAGAAATAATTTTTGCAATATTCAATTTTAATAAAGGTTTTAACTATGTATTTGCTTTAAATAAATATATATAAAATACTTTTTTTTTCATGGGCTTCTTTGGGGGAATACGTGAACGTGCACGCGATATTCTAACATTATAATATAAAATGTTAAATTATGTGTAGAAAAAAAAAAACTTTTTCCTTTCGTTATTTAATGTCATCCATATTCTTAAAGGGATATGAAACCCCAAATTTCTTTTAGGATTCAGATAGAGCATGCAATTTTAAACAACTTTCTTATTTACTTCTATTAATTTTTATTCGTTCTCTTGATATCGTTTGTTGAAACGCAGACATATGCATTGGAGCCGGGTTAGCGCTCGAACAAACTTTTAATAATACGAGCGCAACCTGAAGAGCGCAAATAAACTGCTACTAGCGCAATTAATGCTCTAGTGGGAGCGCTAATTGTAATCTGGCTCTGTGAGTCTGCAAAAAGTAATAAGTGGCTTCAGTAAAAGTTTCTAGACTCGGAAATAAACCCCAAATGAGTAAAGAAATGATATTATGGTTTAGTGGTGTCTTCCATACAACTCAATGAGAACAGTGACATCTGGTGGTAGCTCCTGTTACCTGCAGCATTTTGGTTTTATCTCCAATTTAAAGTGATTCTAAAACACATTATAATATAAAATGTTACATTAGGTGTAGAAAAAAAAAGAACCCTTTTCTTTCATTATTTAATTCCACCCATATTTTTAAAGGGATATGAAACCCACATTTCTTTCTTGATTCAGATAGAGTATGCAATTTTAATCAACATTATTTATGGTGTTATCAATTTTTCTTTGTCCCATATGCTTGGGAGCGGGCACATTTGTGGAGCACTATATTGCAGCAGTTTTGCAAGAATGGTATCCATTTGTAAAAGCACTAGATGGCAGCAGTGCCCCAGATGTCTACCTAGGTATCTCTTCAATACAGCATATCATGGGAATTAAGCAAATTTGATCATAGAAGTAAATTGGAAACATTTTTAAAATGGTATGTTCTGTTTGATTTACAAAAGACATTTTTTGAGTGTCATATCCCTTTAAAGTGATTTTAAACCCATTATAATATAAAATGTTAAATTACATGTACATTCATTATTTAATTCCAACCATTATTCATTAGTTAGCTCTGAAAATTGTTCAGTTCGGATAATTAGATAATATAGTACAAACTAATGGAGGTTTTGCAAACAAAATAACAGTGGCAAGCTTTGTACTGCAATAACAAGTCCTGAAGGGCTTCTCCTAATAAGACAAGTGGCGCTTGGAGTTATGTGCAGCTCACTGGAAATTAAAGATGCATATTTTCATCACTTATGAAGCATCAACATGTGCTGTATGATGATGATACAATTAGATGTAATGAAAATGAATCGCATTTGATTGTAAAAGGTATTTTTAGGCAAGTGAATTGACAGCTTTAAATTAACTTTTATTATAATCTTTAATTTGGACCATTAAGTCTAAATTCTAAAATTTCTTCTGCTCGTAATAATATTACTCTTAGTTAAAGGGACATTAAACTCTAATACGTTTTTATTAGCATAGTGTTGAGGTTATTACCTGCCTCTCTCTAGTCATGGGTTCTGCCATGTTGAAATCTAGCTTTCGCTGTATTCTAGTTTGCACATCCTTCAGATACATGCAGTGTAACCGAGGTTCCAAAATGTTGACACCCAGGTGCAAGAGATATATTTAATATTTAATGTCCCTTTAAGCAGTTTTATTTTAAACTAGATGGAGCAGCAATGACAAATGTTTTTTTTTTCCAGTGGCTGCGGAACCCAGGCCCCCAGCATGAGAAGAGGACTCTCTTTGGAGACATGGTGTGTTTCTTGTTCATAACGCCGCTCGCCACTATCTCTGGCTGGCTGTGCCTTCGGGGAGCAGTGGATCATCTGCACTTCAGCAGCAGGCTGGAAGCCGTAGGGCTTATTGCTCTCACTGTTGCACTCTTTACCATTTACCTCTTTTGGACACTGGTAAGTATATATTTTCCTTGTTAATGCTAATAAATGTCAATTATAAAGTACTTTATTACTATAAGAAAGGCTCTTATGAAGTCTTAACAGTGTAAGAAAATATTCTTATAGACTCTTCATTTCATTTTACAAATCAGTTATTTCAATAAGTGCAGATCCCTCATGGAAATAATTTTTTATTTTTATTATTTTCGCTTATTTCAACCGATAGGGTAAAACCATAATGAAGACACAATTAATGACTATGGAGTGACAGATAAAGGCCGACCTGTTCCCATCAGTTGTGCATGACATCATTCAAAATCAATGTGCAAAAAAAACCACCCACCATAACAGCCACAAGTACTGTAGTTCACATTAGTTACTAAGAGAACAGGAAAACAATGTTTTTGCACCAGCATCACAGTCATAAACTTGTTTATCATCATGGTTTCCTTCTGTAAAACCTTTAAATCAGCTGCAAGGAGTTTTTAAATATAATGAGGATGGATCAAACAAAATATATAAGATACCATTGCTTTTCCTACATTAGAGCAATATGAAAACAGTTCATACCTTACTATTCCGAGATTTGCTTCAACTGTACTTTTCTCTGTCTCCGCTTCTCCCCAGTTTCATGTCATCCATTCCATGTGGAAAACTGTTAGGAATCAATGACATCCTTGGGCTTACAGGCTCTATGATGACTGTACACAAAGGCTTCATGGGGCACTTGCTGCATAAAAGCAAATTCTTTATTAGTACTATTAGTACAAAAATTAAAACATAGTAGTGTTAAAATAACACTGTCTTAGGACAGCACCGCCCATCAAAACCGTTTCATGCCCCTTCTTTGACACTTTCTCAAAGATAACTCTCATAGGTTGTAGCTTGCCCCATAAAGACACCACACCCCTACTACAGGGGTGGGCTGTCCCTTCTTAAGGAAGAATATTTAGACTATAGTTGTTTCAATTAAAATGCTACTGTTTTTAAGAAGGTATCATTTTCTTCAAACATTACTTAAAAAAAACATTATTTAAAAGTGTGTCTGCTTAAATTATATATTAATCTAATAGATTGTTTCTTTATTAAATTATATTTCTCCAAGAAATATAAACATAAATACACGTCAACATAAAAAGCAACAACAAATTCTTATCTAAAATCCTTAAATTATAACTCATTTAAAGGAATTTCATGGATTCCTAACAGTGTGTTTTGACTTTACATTATGAAAGGACCACCATATTAATCAGGAAAACGTTCTTCAATAGCTACTGTACTTACTGGGATGCTAGGAATTGTTGTGCTAGTGCACGTACATGGCTTTATTACCCTGCTCACGGTTTTACACCCAGAAAGATTTATTATTTAAAAATAATTTGATAAACCCAGATTTGAACATCAGTGTACTAAATAACAAGTTCAGCTCCAATGTTATTTATTTTATATGAAATACTCAAAGATTTTATGCATAGAATAACTTTACAGTCCCTATTTGAATTCACCAATACACGTGTATCTGGGGGCGAAAAAGTTTTGTACAGTTTTCAGAAAAATAGCACAATTATTAAAAGTAGCGATTCACTTCTTGAGTGTTTGTTGTGAGCTGGGTATCACCCAGGTTACTGTTAGCAATGAAAAGCCCCTCACGTTACTTTGTAAAGCAAAACAAAGTTTTATAAAATGTAAAACATTCCCTTGCTATATTTCATTCATGTGCTCTTTTCCAGGTGTCATTCAGATACCACTGTAGATTATACAACGAATGGCGCCGGACCAATCAAAGAGTTCTTCTTGTGATCCCTAAATCAGCCAATCTACCTTCCAACCAACAGTCTTTGCTGGGTCTACATTCACTCAAAAGGAACTCAAAAGAAACAATTGTGTGAAAAGAATATGAATGGGACATTTCCTGCAGCATCATGCACTGTAACTTTCTCTTGCATCTGCCATTCAGACTTAAGTCAACGACTGTTGAAAACATCAAGAATATGGAATCCTCATTTCCTGGAGCACCAAAGCCCAGTTTTAGTTTATCATGAATGCTGCGATTATGTATATGCTAAGTTGCCAAACCTTGTTCATTTAGTCTAAAACATTTTGTATAATATATATATATACTGTATATATATATATATATATATATATATATATATATATAAATCATACCATGTAAAATGCTTTGTGTTCTCTTTTCTTGGTATCTGACGTTAGAAGATCCTGCAATGTAAAACATTGCAGTTCTTGAAGGATTAGTAGAATTTAGCACAAACATTTTTGTTCATTCATGTACATTCTATGACAATATGCAGACATTTTGAGTGTTTTTTTTTCTTCTTGTTTTTAGGACATTTTGTATAAAACCTTTATAGTTTCTAAACTATTTTTAATGGCATAAGGTTTTTTTTTCAAACCTTGTATTTAAAGGAAATTTATCTATGTACTGAGTGGGTATTACTCATAAAATTCAGAATTTAACAGTTACAATACAGCATAAACCATTTCAGACCTTGTGTGCTATTCTTTTTGACTACATTGTAGGAGAATTGCATTTTATCTAATTATTCTAATTCATAGTCTGGAAATTAAAAATGAAAGGAAGGCATTAATTATAGTAATTTCCACACTGTTGGGATATCTGAGATCTAGATTCAGTGCAGAAAATACTACATGCATTGGAAAATGAATAAACTTAGTATCTGCAAATATCAAACCTTTTGGATTAATATTTCAAGTATACAACTGATATTATGGATTCAAATATTATTGTTCATTATTTAAGTATTAAATACTCCACAAAAATCTGTGTCTCATTTTGCCCTTATTGTGTGTTTTTTTTATTTGAGAATGAAGAAGAAATGGTGGTCATAAATAATAAGCAGAACCTGAGACATTATGACTTGTAATGAGGTTCTAGTACACACTGCCTGATTTAGATTTCTGGCATATACTTGTAGAGGGCCTGGTCAGTGGTTGTTGTAGGGGACTTTGGGCTCATATTTTTCAACATGCTCTCATGTAAAACTTCAATTTTCTGAACTTTAATCCTTGAGACTGCTGACTGTCACTCTGGTTAGACTGTAGTGAAGAGAGAGATGGGGTGTCATTTTATTTGACCTTTTCAGACCACATTTAATTTTGTTAATATAAAAATGGTTAATTGTTTAATTGCCTGCACAGCTTGCTTAAAGGTCTTCTGCTGTTCTATTTAGTTATGCCCTAAAGACCATGCCACAAGAAACCAATGCACTCTGGTACCTCAGAGCAAAAAAAAAAAAATGTATGCTCACCTGATTAATTAATTTATTTCAGGATGATGAGAGTCCAGTGTCCACTAGTCATCACATGTGGGAATCCCCCCTCCTGACTACAAGGAGGAGGCAAAAGACACCCAAAACACCAGAGCTTTAAATGTCCTTCCCATGGTCCACAGTCATGCATATAGGCAAGTAGACGAGGAAAAAAGAAAAGCATGAAAAGATAAAGAAGTGCAAATCAAGTACTGCCACACCTGGACAAAGATAAGATGTGTGACTTATGGACTCTCACCATCATAATAGAAATGTATTAATCAGTTAAGCATTTATTTTGTTTTCTTTCATTAGATGGTGAGAGTCAACAAGTAATCACCTGTGGGAATCTATACCCAAGCAGTGAAATCCATTAGACCACCATGAAATAGGGAGGAGAAACAGGGAAGGCAGGACGTTACCGATCAAGCACTACGACCCACTGATCTTTCCTGCCAAAAGAAGCTTCAGAAGAAGCATACACATCAAAGTGATAACACTTGGCAGATGAAACAAAAGGAAAACCTGGCTTCTGCCATTCCTTATAAATAAGTTCAGAAACTGCAACAGGCAAGGGAAAATAGGAAGGCTGCTTGGGAGCTGCCTTAAAGGAAACGTTTACCCAAAAATGTTCTCCTCTTTAAATTGTTCCCATTGATCCAATTTACCTGCTAGAGTTTATTAAATTGTTTACAAGAAGCTTGTGCAGGATAGTTGAGTAATACAATTTTAATTTTCCATTGTTCTTTTGAAGTATTGAGCTTTAGTTTACAAGCAGATATAAGATAAGGAAGCAAGTGTGTGTACACAAAGTGATAACATAATTAGATCTGATATTAAATGCAAGCTCAATCCATTTCAATAGGTTGTGGTTTAAAAGCACAAAACCAGCTAATTCATATAAAACCTACACAAATAAACCTGAAAATGCAATATATGCAGATATAGCAGTGTTTCTCAAGCGTGGTCCTCAAGTACCCCCAACAGTCAAGGTTTTCATTATAGCTCAACTAGAGCACATGTGAAATTATTGGCTAATCAGTAACCATGTGCACCATGTTTCACCTGTGCACTAGCTCAGATATAATAAAAACCTGGCTGTTATGGGTACTTGTGGACCGCGGTTGAGAAACACCGAGATAGAGATTGCTATTTTAACCAACTTTCTAATTTACTCCTATGGTCAACTTTTCTTTGTTCTTTTGCTATCTTTATTTGAAAAAGCACGAACCTAAGCTCATTTTTGGTTCAGAACATGGGTAGCACTTGCATTTTTGTGGCTAAATGTACCCACCAATCAGCAAGCACTATCCAGGGTGCTGAACCAAAAATGGGCCGGCTCCTTAGCTTAGATTCTTGCTTTTTCAAATAAAGATAGCAAGAGAACAAAGAAAAATTGATAATAGGAGTAGATTAGAAAGTTGCTTAAAATTGCATGCTCTATCTGAATCATGAAATAAATAATTGGGTTTAGTGTCCCTTTAACTGGTAGCTTAAATGTTGCAGGAAATTCCTCTACCTCTAAAGCAATTTAAATTTCCTTCAATAAAGCATGGATATGCTCAAGCATGAAAATAAAGAACACGTCATCTGCGATAGCAGCAGCATCCTGAGACTCACAGAGACTATCCTCAGAATAAGAGTTTTCAGAGTTAGAGACACCCCTATCATTAATTGGTTACTTCCTAAGAGACGTTCCTGATGAGTTAAAAGGCCAAGAAGGACCACCATCTAATTCTTGCAAACATCTGCGTTTTGCATCTAGAGGTAAAAAAGTTAAACCCTTATTAATAGTAGAGTAAATATAATCCTTAAAGAAATAGGAAAGTCCACATTCCATGATTCAAATAGGGCATGTTATTTTAAGACACTTTGCTTCTATGTTCAAATGTGCGTTGTTCTCTTGGTATCCCTTGTTGAAAAAGAATACGCACAAATCCTACACTAGTTGGAGCGTGCTGCGGGTTGGTGCCTGCACACATTTGTCTCGTGCGATTGGCTTATTAGATGTGTTCAGCTAGTAGGGCAATGCTGCTCATTCAGCAATGGATAACAAGAGAATGAAGCAAATTTGATTATAGACGTAAATTGGAAAGTTGTTTAAAATGTTATGTTCTATCCAAATCACGAAAGTAATTTTTGGGGTTTTCTGTCCATTTAAGTTTTGTAAAAAGTTCAGATAAACTCCCCAGGGAGCAACTTTGATAGAGTAGAAACCTTTGCGTGATCTAAAGCGCAGGAGAACACTGTTTAGAGTTAGAAATGGACTCTGTACATGAGGCACACACAGGGACACACATCTGACAATACTAACAAAGAAAACACAGATTGGAAGGGGTTAAAGTATAAGAGGGTCTCCCAGAAAATAAGCTGACGGACCAGAGGCCAAATCTGCATTAGCTTGCTCCATAATAACAGTAAGGAAATAGCTTAAGTATCAAAGAAAGTCCAAAGCAAATAAGCAGTATAAAACACACAAATAACTAACCCCAAAGGGAAGAAAAGGCACAATGTAAAACTGATTATCCCTTAAGAGGGAAACACAGTAACAATAATAAGGTACTGTAAAATAAGCTTTTGATCAGAGTGACTTACCACCTCCACTGGTCCTGAGAGCCTTCCTACATGCCGAATAGCAGTGATCAAGTGCACTACAGCATGAAACGCGTCTGCGGTGTGCTCCTGTTCACTCACCTGTCATGGATATGGATGTACTGACCTTATGCTTTTAATATTTTACAATAAACTGGACATTTATTTTATCCTTGCTGTTTGCTACTTTCTTTTGGACTTACATTTTGTGTATTATACGTGCCTTACAGACACATTTAGTAGCAGCACAGGTATTGGATCTACAGGGACGTTGTTCCCGCCCACTCTCGATTGTGCTACATGCCACACGCCGAGGGACACCCAGACGAGACTGCTGATAGCGCTCCGGTAAGGCAAGGAAGAACTTTTGTATATACTACATGCCGAATAGTTTACTGCAACAGGGATAGATTATATCTCAGAAAAGGAACGCTAAAAAGTGTGCTATAACTGTAAACCATTAGCATACCTGCACTACTGGTGAGCGCTAAAGGCAACAAGAAGAAATTTACACAGGAGAAGGAAAACACACTGTGTACAGCTCAGAAAAAAACTTCTGAGCATGCTAAGCCAACTGTGCTAAATTTAAAGCAACAATTACCTTAAAGAAAATGTAATAGTCCTTGAAAGTGCAATAAACTGCTAATAAATAGTGTATTGTGTATAAATATATGTGAAGCATGTGTACATGTTCATACTAATAGTCGATGGGCTTTGAAGGTGCAAGTACTAAGCTATCAGCACTTTTGCCCACAGTGCTTACTTCAGTTGCAGCAACTTACACAATACTGGAAGTCAATCGTCACTTATGGTTGAAGATCAATCACTATGGGTCAACAAAATAAATAAGTAACTAATACCTAATTAAAGGGACATTATACACTCATTTTTTCTTTGCATAAATGTTTTGTAGATGATCTATTTATATAGTCCATAAAGTTTTTTTGTTTGTTTTTTTTAAATGTATAGTTTTGCTTATTTTTAAATAACATTGCTCTGATTTTCAGACTCCTAACCAAGCCCCAAAGTTTTAGGAGAATACCGTCAGATACCTACTCCAGCTTGCTCCTGTTTTTCATATGCAAAAGAAGGGGGAGGGGGAGTGTCTTATTTCCTACTTGCAGTGGGCTTTCCAACTGCCTTTTCAACAGAGCTAAACTGAGAGCTTCTAAGTAAGTTTTTAAACAGTTTTATACTGGATTTTTAGATCAGTATCTGTGCATCTTATTCTTTATAGTAGTGTCTATTACATGCAGTTATATGAAAATGAGTGTATACTGTCCCTTTAAGGTGGTCTTAATTAATTAATAAACAAGTGTATAGAATTGAGTGTTGGCGCTAACTGTTATCCTAAATGCCTGGTTAAAGGATAAACTACTCCTCCTTAGTAGTTTAAAAAAGTGTAGGTGCTAAAATTAAAAAAGGGGGTAACTGGCGCTAATGGTTAGATTAGCTAGGATAACACTACCAGAATGGTGACTGTTATATTAATAGACGGCTGTCCGTCAGAGTGAAGAATAAACAAGTGATACGGGTATCTAATATTGTCCTACTATTAACTGAAAAAAACTATATAGTGTTTCAATTCTTAATTTGATATAGTGGCAGCGTGTTTTAGTAAACAAAAATTGTGATGAAGGTATTTACCTATTTGACATCGTCAATACTAATGTGAGTATAATACAAAAAAATTTAAAAATGTTAAAATAGTTACGTGTATACGTCAGATGTGGTGGACAATTGAGGTCTATATGTATAGATAATAAGTGACAGATTGTGTAGTAAAAAAATGAATTTCTATGGCTGTTACTGCATAAAATATTTATTCCTAAAAAAGTCAATAAAACAACAATCAATATAATTAAAATAATTCAAATATTATATTAGGGACGTCTCCCTTGCAATCAGTGATATCTGTCGACAAGAAGTTTGCTCAGCAGCAGTTAACTGGGCATATTTGGTGGTATGTAATACAGTGTTACTGCATATGTGAAAGTCTCAATTGTGCAAATCGTAAGGTACCTTACAGCTAGAGATATTTATGAAGGCTGACAGACCGGGCGTGCGTTGATTCTGTCCTTGCACCGGGTCTCAGTATGGTGGTGTATTCCGCGGCTTAAAGACAAAACAGCTCGCTGATGTGGTGATTGGCGGTTTGGGTCACACACCCCTTTTCTGATATGTAGAACGTCTGGCGTTCCGTAGAAATATATCGGCCAATATATTAATATATGATGACTTATTTCTTTTACTGCAATGATGGTAGTTGAACTTAAGTCAGACAAATTTGTGCCTGCTGTAGCCGTGTTTAGAAACGGTTGTAGTGGTAAACGTGGATACTCGCTATTTGCTGATCAGATCCCTGGTCCTTGCAGCGGTTTTATCTCCTAAATCAAAAAATTAGAGAGTCCACAGGAGGGGCTGGATCGCAGCTTTTGCGTGTATTTCAATCTTTGATGGGTTCCACATAAAAACAAGCTTTCTGGAGTAAATTCTACGCGTTTCACCCTGAGAGGGCTTTATCAAGATACTCCAGGTGTATATTACAGACTTTTTAAAGGTGTACTTTGGATTTCATTGGTTGATTGCTTATTGATTCCTATTGGATCCGGTATACAACACCTCTTTTCATAAAGGTGGACTATAGGTGTTGCTTGTGCATATATATAAGGTGGTATATAACCATTATCTCCTGTATTACTAAAAATTCTTAGCATATTTATATTTATACAGGGTATTTAAAGGGCTATATAGAAGTGATAGCGTTTGTTGTATCACTGATTTTTGATACATACAACATTTTGATACATACAATGTTCTTATATAAATAAATCGAACAATATAACAGATATGAATCTATTATTGTTGTGACAAAGTATAAACTCCTGTGATACTAAAAAACTTAGATTAGTTTAAACCTTGCGGAGTGTTTGAGGGAATATATAAGAAATAGATAGTGTATATTATGTCACTGATGTAGTGAGAATAATAAACTTATACCTGTAACTTGGACAGATAAAAGGATTATATACCTGTAAATTAATGTAGGCAATCTGAATAGAATTTTGATGAGTTTTCAAAGAGTATCTATAACAGACTATATGTGAATAACAAAACTTTAAGTATTCGGAGATATTGACTGTGCTAACAGCTATAAGGATAAATATAAGGGGATATCTAGAGTAAAATACTAAATCACCAATGTGGTGTGTACGATCTGTGTGAGCGACAAAAATTATGCTGTGAAAGAAATAAAAGGTCAAGTATTTAACTAAAAAAGTACCAGATAGAATAAGAGAATTATAGTTATACTAATCAGGTCAAAACCAAAAATCTATAAGTTAAATAAAAATTTAATATAAATTATAGATAATAAACGATTTATAGAAAAATGGATATTTCTAGTTCTGAGTTAAGTCCCTGGGGTTGTAGTGTTTGTAGGGTGTATATAGTCTCTGATTCAATTCTAAGTAGTTCTACTTCTAGGCTGCTTAATTCATTAATATACAATATAATTCTATACAAAATATGCTAGATGTAACAACAATATTTGTACAGAAATTACAAGAATACTCCCCTCTGTGTGGACCGCTGCCTTCTATCAGTCTCTCCCTAAGGACTGTTATAGAATAGTGGATAGTGGGTGTAGAGGCGCAGGTCTGTATTTTTCTGATGCTCCAATTAAAGCTGAGGAATAAAGAACTTCGCTTTTTATTTGTGTAGATCAACACCAAAAATTTAGTGCAGTATACTATACTAAAGTAAAATTCAGAGTCCAACTTCTTCATTTAAGTACAACATGTGAACGATATGTTGAGGTATTTCTGTCTAATCCCTCCTGATATAAGCACAACTGCAAATGCTAGAATTTACACTGAAATGTCTTGTATTTAACAGTGTGTATAATGTGCAGTATACTCACTCTATAGCGATGTGAGAATTCCAAAAGGCAGCAAACAAATATTTGTTACGCAAACAAACATTTATTAAAACATCAAAATCAGTGAAGAGAGCAGCACCACTGTCTGATCCAAAATTCATGAAGAGTGCCGGCACAATGGATTAAAATATTGAAAATTTATTGAAGACCTTAGTAAAAGTAAAAGTTGCGACGTTTCGGGGTGACCCCCTTAATCATGCAATTTAATACAAACAGTGAATAATGCCTTATTTAAACCCTTTCAATTTTGCGCCAATACCATGTTGCACTATGTGCATGGCGCCACCTAGTGGTCAAAAACATTAAATTTCATTAACTCTTTATGTTACACTGAATTTGTATCAAAAATTAAAAACAAAGAATCACCTGTATCAGAAAATTACAAAAATAATTCAATTGCACAATAACTATTCCTAGAATTATTGCTAAACATCTTTGTCCCTAACTACAATCACAATCAATAGTAAAGAGTACATTTCATAATCTAATTCTTTTAGAAGAGAACGCACCATTGACAGAAACATTGTAGCAATACATAATAAATCTCATTTGATAGCGAATCTCATTTAACAGTATTATTACACCATAGAAGTTTTAATTATATGTAAACTTAAGAAAAACTTTTGCCTTTACTATTGCTACAAAAAACAGGAGAGATCAAAGTCTCGGTTTAACCCTTTGGGTGCCATGGTCTCCATTCTGAAGATCCACCACATCTCTCTCTGCTTGAGTAATACCTCCCTGTCTGCACCATTCCTAGGTATTTGGATCTGTTCAATAACTTGCCAATGAAGCTGGCTAATACTGTGGTTATTTTCAATGAAATGTTTAGACAGGGGGTCCTCAACATTTTTCCTTCTGATGTTACTTCCGTGCTGGCTGATGCGGTCCCTGATTTTTTGTGTAGTCTCCCCTAAATAAATAAGGGAGCACGGGCACTTGATTAAGTATATTACATACTTACTTTCACATGTATGGAAACCCTGAATGTTATATTTTCACCCACTGTGTGGGTGAAAGAAGTGTGGCCCCTTAATAATGGAGCCACAACTCATGCACCCTAGACATGGGTAGCATCCTTGTCTTTTACTCCCTAGATGGGATTGCTTAAGGCCTATGCTGGAACCTACATCTGTCCTGACAAGTTGATCTCCTATGTTCTTAACACGCCTATATGCCATTAGTGGGGGGTCCTGTAGTTGCCTAATGTGTGGATTACAGTTCTTTAGAACATACCAGTTCTTTCTTATAATTTTACTGATCCTGTCACTTAAGGGACTATACTGAGATACAAAAACAATTCTCTCACTTTTGTTTTTATTTATTGGTATCCTCTGTTCGGAATTCTGTATCTCTTTCAATTTCTTATTAATGAGGCCTGCAGGATAACCCCTTTCTAGGAATTTGTCCTTCATTTGTTTTAATATATAATTTCTATCTTGCTCCTCACTGACAATCCTCTGAACTCGAAGGAGTTAACTCTTAGGGAGTGACTCTAACAGTCTCCTGGGATAGAAACTGTCAAATGTCAACAGTGTGTTCTTGTCAGTGTCCTTAATAAAAATGTCAAACTTTAGACCATCACTTCCTTTACTCACTCTGGTGTCCAAGAATGTAACAGATTCCTCGCTGTATGTAATTGTGAAGTACAGGTCCATAACCTCCTAATTAAGCTCCTCAACAAACTTAGTGAGGGTTCCAATGTCACCCCGCCACATGCCAAACACGTCGTCTATGTAGCGGAGCCAAACAGCTCCGTTATCTTTAAACAGCTTATTTTCATAGACCCTCCTTTCCTCGAATTCGTTCATATAAAGGTTGGCGTATGATGGGGCGACATTGGAACCCATGGCTGTTCCCTTTACCTGGACAAACCAGTCCTCTTGAAAGAGGAAATAATTCCAATATAGGATCAAACACAGTAATCTCTCCACAAAGTTACATTGCAGTTCCGTGTATCTGCCGCTCACCATGAGTGTCTTTCTAATAATAGCAATACCAGTGTCATGCTTAATGGAGGTGTATAAACTCCTCACATCCATGGTGAACAGCAGATACCGGCTAGTGGGTAGTTCTATCATTTTTGCTCTCTCCAAAAAGTGCCCTGTATCTTTAATGAAACTAGCCATTTTGGCAACTTCAGGTTGTAGCAGTTTATCTACAAATTTGGATATATTGGTAAATACAGATTCTACACAGGAGACGATTGGCCTCCCTGGTGGCCTATGTAAGTTCTTATGAATTTTTGGGACCGTGTAAAATAAGGGGGTCCTTGGTTTGTCAATATACAGGTATTCTGATAGTTTCTGATCAATTACCTCCATGTTAACTGCTTGATCTAAAATAAACTTGATCTCTTTCTGTATCTTATAAACTGGATTATCTAAAACCTTTCTGTATGTAGTGTGATCCTCTAACTGTGTTCTAATTTCTGAAATGTAGTATTCCCTATCCATAATGACAGTGGTCCCTCCTTTATCAGCCCCCTTTAATATGATCTTGTTGTTAGTTTTTAGGGATTTAAGTGCAAGGTTATCTTTTTTAGAGAAATTGACCCTTCCTGTTTGATGTTTATGTGACATCTCTTTCTTTTTTTCCATTAGTTGTAGTGTTTTCATTTCATTTTCCACTAGACTTATGAAAGTGTTCACACTGTGATTGAAGATGTTAGGGTTAAATGAACTTTTTTTCTTCAGGGCTAAACTTTGTGCAGTTAAAGTGTTTTTATTATTATTCACATTAGAGTTACTCCCAGCATTTGCAGTGTTTGAACAATTTGTGGGCTCACCAAAGAATATTTTTAGTTTAATATTTCTAAAGAGTCTATGTATATCTTTCGTTAACTCAAAAAAGTCTATATCCTTGCGTGGACAAAAGGAAAGTCCCTTGTTCAACATGGACAGTTCTTGTGCAGATAACTCTAACTTAGAAATATTTACCACAGTTGCTTGTGCTCCCTTCATTTCCTCTATGCTGTTTTCCTTTGCGACTTCCTCGATGGATCTGTAGTTGTCTGAGGCTGCTTGACTCCTCTTCTTCCTGTGCTTCCGCCCGCCACGGCGGCATCGCTTTCGCCACCACTCTGATCCAAAGGGGATGAATCGGCACCACTTGATGACGTATTGGAATGCTCTGCATCACTGTCATCACGTCCTTGTTGCCATCTCTGCTGATTCTTTCTCCTGTGGCCTCCCGTTCTGTGTGTATTCCGGTTACCTTGGAAACCTCCACGCCATCTGTACACCTTGCCCGTTTTGTAGTCGTTCTCATCGCGTTCGAATTTCGTCCTCTTTATTTCTTTTATCGCCTTCTGTTCTGCTGCCAGTCTCTCTTCAATCCTTTTATCAAGGTTTTCCATCTCCTCCGCGGTGAGTATGGCAGTCAGGTCTGGTCTTTGTTTTTTTGTCATATCAGCTTGTATATTGATTTCTTGTAGCAGGGCTTCCACCGTACAAACCATCAGGTCTAATGAACATTTGTTCAAGATGGCCTAGAATTTGTCGCAATAAGCTTGATTTTCCTTGAGCAGTGTCGGGCAAGTGCTCATTCGGAGTCCCCTAGGGATCCTACGTACCCTATAATACTCAGATAGGGTAGTGGCATGGAGATCCCACTTCATTAATTTAACATTGAGAGCTTCATATTCTTTCTCCACAGTAAGTGAAGGGGCCATCCTTAGAAAATCTCTTGAGCCCCTAGTCAGCGGTGTTATTCGGGCTGCATCAATGTCACTATAAGCAAATGTCTTGCTGCTTTCAGTACCGGTGACTTGGTCTTTTTCGACTTGCATAATTATCCTTTGACAGTGTGCTCGTTCCTAGCAGTTATGTATACAACAAAATCAGTGAAGAGAGCAGCACCACCGTCAGTGCACGGACAAAGGGAAAAACTGCTATATCCCTGTATGATCCAAAATTCATGAAGAGTGCCGGCACAATGGATTAAAATATTGAAAATTTATTGAAGACCTTAGTAAAAATAAAAATGCGACGTTTCGGGGTGACCCCCTTAATCATGCAATTTAATACAAAGAATGAATAATGCCTTATTGAAACCCTTTCAATTTCGCACCAATACCATGTTGCACTATGTGCATGGCGCCACCTAGTGGTCAAAAACATTAAATTTCATTAACTCTTTATGTTACACTGAATTTGTATCAAAGATTAAAAACAAAGAATTACCTGTATCAGAAAATTACAAAAACAATTCAATTGCACAATAACTATTTCTAGAATTATTGTTAAACATCTTTGTCCCTAACTACTATCACAATCAATAGTAAAGAGTACATTTCATAATCTAATTCTTTTAGAAGAGAGCGCACCATTGACAGAAACATTGTAGCAATACATAATAATCTCATTTATATAAATGAGATTATTATGTATTGCTACAATGTTTCTGTCAATGGTGCGCTCTCTTCTAAAAGAATTAGATTATGAAATGTACTCTTTACTATTGATTGTGATAGTACTTAGGGACAAAGATGTTTAACAATAATTCTAGGAATAGTTATTGTGCAATTGAATTGTTTTTGTAATTTTCTGATACAGGTGATTCTTTGTTTTTAATCTTTGATACAAATTCAGTGTAACATAAAGAGTTAATGAAATTTAATGTTTTTGACCACTAGGTGGCGCCATGCACATAGTGCAACATGGTATTGGCGTGAAATTGAAAGGGTTTCAATAAGGCATTATTCACTGTTTGTATTAAATTGCATGATTAAGGGGGTCACCCCGAAACGTCGCAACTTTTACTTTTACTAAGGTCTTCAATAAATTTTCAATATTTTAATCCATTGTGCCGGCACTCTTCATGAATTTTGGATCATACAGGGATAACAGAATTTATGTTTACCTGATAAATTACTTTCTCCAACGGTGTGTCCGGTCCACGGCGTCATCCTTACTTGTGGGATATTCTCTTCCCCAACAGGAAATGGCAAAGAGCCCAGCAAAGCTGGTCACATGATCCCTCCTAGGCTCCGCCTACCCCAGTCATTCGACCGATGTTAAGGAGGAATATTTGCATAGGAGAAACCATATGTTACCGTGGTGACTGTAGTTAAAGAAAATAAATTATCAGACCTGATTAAAAAAACCAGGGCGGGCCGTGGACCGGACACACCGTTGGAGAAAGTAATTTATCAGGTAAACATAAATTCTGTTTTCTCCAACATAGGTGTGTCCGGTCCACGGCGTCATCCTTACTTGTGGGAACCAATACCAAAGCTTTAGGACACGGATGAAGGGAGGGAGCAAATCAGGTCACCTAAATGGAAGGCACCACGGCTTGCAAAACCTTTCTCCCAAAAATAGCCTCAGAAGAAGCAAAAGTATCAAATTTGTAAAATTTAGAAAAAGTGTGCAGTGAAGACCAAGTCGCTGCCTTACATATCTGATCAACAGAAGCCTTGTTCTTGAAGGCCCATGTGGAAGCCACAGCCCTAGTGGAGTGAGCTGTGATTCTTTCAGGAGGCTGCCGTCCGGCAGTCTCATAAGCCAATCGGATAATGCTTTTAATCCAGAAGGAGAGAGAGGTAGAAGTTGCTTTTTGACCTCTCCGTTTACCAGAATAAACAACAAACAAAGACAAAGTTTGTCTGAAATCCTTAGTAGCTGCTAAGTAAAATTTGAGAGCACGAACTACATCCAAGTTGTGCCACAAACGTTCCTTCTTTGAAACTGGATTAGGACACAAAGAAGGCACAACTATCTCCTGGTTAATGTTTTTGTTAGAAACAACTTTTGGAAGAAAACCAGGTTTAGTACGCAAAACCACCTTATCTGCATGGAACACCAGATAAGGAGAAGAACACTGCAGAGCAGATAATTCTGAAACTCTTCTAGCAGAAGAAATTGCAACCAAAAACAAAACTTTCCAAGATAATAACTTAATATCAACGGAATGTAAGGGTTCAAACGGAACCCCCTGAAGAACTGAAAGAACTAGGTTGAGACTCCAAGGAGGAATCAAAATTTTGTAAACAGGCTTGATTCTAACCAGAGCCTGAACAAAGGCTAGAACATCTGGCACAGCTGCCAGCTTTTTGTGAAGTAACACAGACAAGGCAGAAATCTGTCCCATCAAGGAACTTGCAGATAATCCTTTTTCCAATCCTTCTCGAAGGAAGGATAGACTCTTAGGAATCTTAACCTTGTCCCAAGGGAATCCTGCAGATTCACACCAACAGATATACCAAATTATGTGGTAATTTTTCTGGTTACAGGCTTTCAGGCCTGAACAAGAGTATTAATAACAGAATCTGAGAACCCTCGCTTTGATAAGATCAAGCGTTCAATCTCCAAGCAGTCAGCTGGAGTGGGTCGAACGGACCTAGAACAAGAAGGTCTCGTCTCAAAGGTAGCTTCCATGGTGGAGCCGATGACATATTCACCAGATCTGCATACCAAGTCCTGCGTGGCCACGCAGGAGCTATCCAAATCACCGACGCCCTCTCCTGATTGATCCTGGCTACCAGCCTGGGGATGAGAGGAAACGGCGGGAACACATAAGCTAGTTTGAAGGTCCAAGGTGCTACTAGTGCATCCACTAGAGCCGCCTTGGGATCCCTGGATCTGTACCCGTAGTAAGGAACTCTGAAGTTCTGACGAGAGGCCATCAGATCCATGTCTGGAATGCCCCACGGTTGAGTGACTTGGGCAAAGATTTCCGGATGGAGTTCCCACTCCCCCGGATGCAATGTCTGACGACTCAGCAAATCCGCTTCCCAATTTTCCACTCCTGGGATGTGGATAGCAGACAGGTGGCAGGAGTGAGACTCCGCCCATAGAATGATTTTGGTCACTTCTTCCATCGCTAGGGAACTCCTTGTTCCCCCCTGATGGTTGATGTATGAACTTGGCCCTCATCAAAATACCCAGATTAAATGATTCCTCAAGGCTAAATATGTGTTAATAATGAATCGATTTAGCCCAGAAAAAGTCTACAGTCTTAATAAGCCCTTGTGAAGCCCTTATTTACTATCTTAATAAACATGGCTTACCGGATCCCATAGGGAAAATGACAGCTTCCAGCATTACATCGTCTTGTTAGAATGTGTCATACCTCAAGCAGTAAGAGACTGCACACTGTTCCCCCAACTGAAGTTAATTGCTCTCAACAGTCCTGTGTGGAACAGCCATGGATTTTAGTTACGGTGCTAAAATCATTTTCCTCATACAAACAGAAATCTTCATCTCTTTTCTGTTTCTGAGTAAATAGTACATACCAGCACTATTTTAAAATAACAAACTCTTGATTGAATAATAAAAACTACAGTTAAACACTAAAAAACTCTAAGCCATCTCCGTGGAGATGTTGCCTGTACAACGGCAAAGAGAATGACTGGGGTAGGCGGAGCCTAGGAGGGATCATGTGACCAGCTTTGCTGGGCTCTTTGCCATTTCCTGTTGGGGAAGAGAATATCCCACAAGTAAGGATGACGCCGTGGACCGGACACACCTATGTTGGAGAAATAGCAGTTTATTCCCTTTGTCCGTGCACTGACAGTGGTGCTGCTCTCTTCACTGATTTTGTTGTATACATAACTGCTGGGAACGAGCACACTGTCAAAGGATAATTATGCAAGTCGAAAAAGACCAAGTCACCGGTACTGAAAGCAGCAAGACATTTGCTTATAGTGACATTGATGCAGCCCGAATAACAGCGCTGACTAGGGGCTCAAGAGATTTTCTAAGGACGGCCCCTTCACTTACTGTGGAGAAAGAATATGAAGCTCTCAAGGTTAAATTAATGAAGTGGGATCTCCATGCCACTACCCTATCTGAGTATTATAGGGTACGTAGGATCCCTAGGGGACTCCGAATGAGCACTTGCCTGACACTGCTCAAGGAAAAACATAATTTATGCTTACCTGATAAATTCCTTTCTTCTGTTGTGTGATCAGTCCACGGGTCATCATTACTTCTGGGATATAACTCCTCCCCAACAGGAAATGCAAGAGGATTCACCCAGCAGAGCTGCATATAGCTCCTCCCCTCTACGTCACTCCCAGTCATTCGACCAAGAATCAACGAGAAAGGAGAAACCAAGGGTGAAGTGGTGACTGGAGTATAATTTAAAAAATATTTACCTGCCTTAAAAAACAGGGCGGGCCGTGGACTGATCACACAACAGAAGAAAGGAATTTATCAGGTAAGCATAAATTATGTTTTCTTCTGTTATGTGTGATCAGTCCACGGGTCATCATTACTTCTGGGATACCAATACCAAAGCAAAAGTACACGGATGACGGGAGGGATAGGCAGGCTCATTATACAGAAGGAACCACTGCCTGAAGAACCTTTCTCCCAAAAATAGCCTCCGAAGAAGCAAAAGTGTCAAATTTCTAAAATTTGGAAAAAGTATGAAGCGAAGACCAAGTTGCAGCCTTGCAAATCTGTTCAACAGAGGCCTCATTCTTAAAGGCCCAAGTGGAAGCCACAGCTCTAGTAGAATGAGCTGTAATTCTTTCAGGAGGCTGCTGTCCAGCAGTCTCATAGGCTAAACGAATTATGCTACGAAGCCAGAAGGAGAGAGAGGTAGCCGAAGCCTTATGACCTCTCCTCTGACCAGAGTACACGACAAACAGGGAAGACGTTTGTCGAAAATCCTTAGTTGCCTGCAAGTAGAACTTGAGGGCACGAACTACATCCAGATTGTGTAGAAGACGTTCCTTCTTTGAAGAAGGATTCGGGCACAGGGAAGGAACCACGATCTCTTGATTGATGTTCCTGTTAGTGACTACCTTAGGTAAGAACCCAGGTTTAGTACGCAGAACTACCTTATCTGAATGAAAAATCAAATAAGGAGAATCACAATGTAAAGCTGATAACTCAGAGACTCTCCGAGCCGAAGAAATAGCCATTAAAAATAACACTTTCCAAGATAACAACTTTATATCAATGGAATGAAGGGGTTCAAACGGAACTCCTTGTAGAACGTTAAGAACAAGGTTTAAACTCCATGGCGGAGCAACAGTTTTAAACACAGGCTTGATTCTAGCTAAAGCCTGACAAAAGGCCTGGACGTCTGGATTTTCTGACAGACGCCTGTGCAACAAGATGGACAGAGCTGAGATCTGTCCCTTTAATGAACTAGCCGATAAACCCTTTTCTAAACCTTCTTGTAGAAAGGACAATATCCTAGGAATCCTAACCTTACTCCAGGAGTAACCTTTGGATTCGCACCAGTATAGGTATTTACGCCATATCTTATGGTAAATCCTTCTGGTAACAGGCTTCCTAGCCTGTATCAGGGTATCAATAACCGACTCAGAAAAACCACGTTTTGATAAAATCAAGCGTTCAATTTCCAAGCAGTCAGCTTCAGAGAAGTTAGATTTTGATGTTTGAATGGACCCTGTATCAGAAGGTCCTGTCTTAGAGGTAGAGACCAAGGCGGACAGGATGACATGTCCACTAGATCTGCATACCAAGTCCTGCGTGGCCATGCAGGCGCTATTAGAATCACTGATGCTCTCTCCTGTTTGATTTTGGCAATCAATCGAGGAAGCAGCGGGAAGGGTGGAAACACATAAGCCATCCCGAAGTTCCAAGGTGCTGTCAAAGCATCTATCAGAACCGCTCCCGGATCCCTGGATCTGGACCCGTAGCGAGGAAGTTTGGCGTTCTGGCGAGACGCCATGAGATCTATCTCTGGTTTGCCCCAACGTCGAAGTATTTGGGCAAAGACCTCCGGATGAAGTTCCCACTCCCCCGGATGAAAAGTCTGGCGACTCAAGAAATCCGCCTCCCAGTTCTCCACTCCCGGGATGTGGATTGCTGACAGGTGGCAAGAGTGAGACTCTGCCCAGCGAATTATCTTTGATACTTCCATCATTGCTAGGGAGCTTCTTGTCCCTCCTTGATGGTTGATGTAAGCTACAGTCGTGATGTTGTCCGACTGAAACCTGATGAACCCCCGAGTTTTTAACTGGGGCCAAGCCAGAAGGGCATTGAGAACTGCTCTCAATTCCAGAATGTTTATTGGTAGGAGACTTTCCTCCTGATTCCATTGTCCCTGAGCCTTCAGAGAATTCCAGACAGCGCCCCAACCTAGTAGGCTGGCGTCTGTTGTTACAATTGTCCAGTCCGGCCTGCTGAATGGCATCCCCCTGGACAGATGTGGCCGAGAAAGCCACCATAGAAGAGAGTTTCTGGTCTCTTGATCCAGATTCAGAGTAGGGGACAAGTCTGAGTAATCCCCATTCCACTGACTCAGCATGCACAATTGCAGCGGTCTGAGATGTAGACGTGCAAAGGGTACTATGTCCATTGCTGCTACCATTAAGCCGATCACCTCCATGCATTGAGCTACTGACGGGAGATGAATGGAATGAAAGACACGGCATGCATTTAGAAGCTTTGTTAATCTGTCTTCTGTCAGATAAATCTTCATTTCTACAGAATCTATAAGAGTCCCCAAGAATGGAACTCTTGTGAGAGGAAAGAGAGAACTCTTCTTTTCGTTCACTTTCCATCCATGCGACCTTAGAAATGCCAGAACTAACTCTGTATGAGACTTGGCAGTTTGAAAGCTTGAAGCTTGTATCAGAATGTCGTCTAGGTACGGAGCTACCGAAATTCCTCGCGGTCTTAGTACCGCCAGAAGGGCACCCAGAACCTTTGTGAAGATTCTTGGAGGCGTAGCCAATCCGAATGGAAGAGCTACAAACTGGTAATGCCTGTCTAAGAAGGCAAACCTTAGATACCGGTAATGATCTTTGTGAATCGGTATGTGAAGGTAAGCATCCTTTAAATCCACTGTGGTCATGTACTGACCCTTTTGGATCATGGGTAAGATTGTCCGAATAGTTTCCATTTTGAACGATGGAACTCTTAGGAATTTGTTTAGGATCTTTAAATCCAAGATTGGCCTGAAAGTTCCCTCTTTTTTGGGAACCACAAACAGGTTTGAGTAAAACCCTTGTCCTTGTTCCGACCGCGGAACCGGATGGATCACTCCCATTAATAACAGATCTTGTACACAGCGTAGAAACGCTTCTTTCTTTATCTGGTTTGTTGACAACCTTGACAGATGAAATCTCCCTCTTGGGGGAGAGAATTTGAAGTCTAGAAGGTATCCCTGAGATATGATCTCTAGCGCCCAGGGATCCTGAACATCTCTTGCCCAAGCCTGGGCGAAGAGAGAGAGTCTGCCCCCCACTAGATCCGGTCCCGGATCGGGGGCCCTCGATTCATGCTGTCTTAGGGGCAGCAGCAGGTTTCCTGGCCTGCTTGCCCTTGTTCCAGGACTGGTTAGGTTTCCAGCCTTGTCTGTAACGAGCAACGGCTCCTTCCTGTTTTGGTGCAGTGGAAGTTGGTGCTGCTCCTGCTTTGAAATTCCGAAAGGGACGAAAATTAGACTGTCTAGCCTTAGCTTTGGCTTTGTCTTGAGGCAGGGCGTGGCCCTTACCTCCTGTAATGTCAGCGATAATTTCTTTCAAACCGGGCCCAAATAAAGTTTGCCCTTTGAAAGGTATATTAAGTAATTTGGACTTAGAAGTTACATCAGCTGACCAGGATTTTAGCCACAGCGCCCTACGTGCCTGAATGGCGAATCCTGAGTTCTTAGCCGTAAGTTTGGTTAAATGTACTAC
Organism: Bombina bombina; assembly: GCF_027579735.1. Taxonomy (NCBI): domain Eukaryota; kingdom Metazoa; phylum Chordata; class Amphibia; order Anura; family Bombinatoridae; genus Bombina; species Bombina bombina. The sequence goes on along the minus strand of NC_069500.1, from coordinate 307,633,780 downwards.
GGCCTCCGAAATGAATGAATTAGCTAGTTTAAGGACTCTAAGCCTGTCCGTAATGTCGTCCAGCGTAGCTGAACCAAGGTTCTCTTCCAGAGACTCCATCCAAAATGCTGCCGCAGCCGTAATCGGCGCGATGCATGCAAGGGGTTGCAATATAAAACCTTGTTGAACAAACATTTTCTTAAGGTAACCCTCTAATTTTTTATCCATTGGATCTGAAAAAGCACAGCTATCCTCCACCGGGATAGTGGTACGCTTAGCTAAAGTAGAAACTGCTCCCTCCACCTTAGGGACCGTTTGCCATAAGTCCCGTGTGGTGGCGTCTATTGGAAACATCTTTCTAAATATTGGAGGGGGTGAGAACGGCACACCGGGTCTATCCCACTCCTTAGTAACAATTTCAGTTAGTCTCTTAGGTATAGGAAAAACGTCAGTACTCGCCGGTACCGCAAAGTATTTATCCAACCTACACAATTTCTCTGGTATTGCAACAGTGTTACAATCATTAAGAGCCGCTAAAACCTCCCCTAGTAATACACGGAGGTTCTCCAATTTAAATTTAAAATTTGAAATATCTGAATCCAATCTGTTTGGATCAGAACCGTCACCCACAGAATGAAGCTCTCCGTCCTCATGCTCTGCAAGCTGTGACGCAGTATCAGACATGGCTCTAGTATTATCAGCGCACTCTGTTCTCACCCCAGAGTGATCACGCTTGCCCCTTAGTTCTGGTAATTTAGCCAAAACTTCAGTCATAACAGTAGCCATATCTTGTAATGTTATCTGTAATGGCCGCCCAGATGTACTAGGCGTCACAATATCACGCACCTCCCGGGCGGGAGATGCAGGTACTGACACGTGAGGCGAGTTAGTCGGCATAACTCTCCCCTCGCTGTTTGGTGAAATTTGTTCAATTTGTACAGATTGGCTTTTATTTAAAGTAGCATCAATACAGTTAGTACATAAATTTCTATTGGGCTCCACCTTGGCATTGGAACAAATGACACAGGTATCTTCCTCTGAATCAGACATGTTTAACACACTAGCAAATAAACTTGCAACTTGGTTACAATCTTATTTAACAAAAACGTACTGTGCCTCAAAGAAGCACTAAACGATTAAATGACAGTTGAAATAATGAACTGAAAAACTGTTATAGCATCAATCCTTGAAAACAACACAACTTTTAGCAAAGGTTTGTTCCCATTAGTAAAGTAACAATAATTAAATTTGAAACGTAAAAATAAGAGAGCAACGTTTTTAATCACAGTCAATATATAAGTCTCACAGCTCTGCTGAGAGAATCTACCTCCCTTCAAAGAAGTTTGAAGACCCCTGAGTTCTGTTAGAGATGAACCGGATCATGCAGGAAATACAAGAGTAACTGACTGGAAATTTTTGATGCGTAGCAAAGAGCGCCAAAAACGGCCCCTCCCCCTCACACACAGCAGTGAGAGAGAAACGAAACTGTCACAATTAAAACAAGCAACTGCCAAGTGGAAAAATAATGCCCAAACATTTATTCACTCAGTACCTCAGAAAATGCAAACGATTCTACATTCCAGCAAAAACGTTTAACATAATAAATACCTATTAAAAGGTTTAATGTACTTTTTACAGAGTAATTCCAGTGAAGTACCATCCTCAGAATACTGAAGTGTAGAGTATACATACATGTCATTATAACGGTATGGCAGGATTTTCTCATCAATTCCATTCAGAAAATAAAAACTGCTACATACCTCAATGCAGATTCATCTGCCCGCTGTCCCCTGATCTGAAGCTTTTACCTCCCTCAGATGGCCGAGAAACAGCAATATGATCTTAACTACTCCGGTTAAAATCATAGTAAAAACTCTGGTAGATTCTTCTTCAAACTCTGCCAGAGAGGCAATAACACGCTCCGGTGCTATTGTAAAATAACAAACTTTTGATTGAAGTTATAAAAACTAAGTATAATCACCATAGTCCTCTCACACATCCTATCTAGTCGTTGGGTGCAAGAGAATGACTGGGAGTGACGTAGAGGGGAGGAGCTATATGCAGCTCTGCTGGGTGAATCCTCTTGCATTTCCTGTTGGGGAGGAGTTATATCCCAGAAGTAATGATGACCCGTGGACTGATCACACATAACAGAAGAAATCAAGCTTATTGCGACAAATTCGAGGCCATCTTGAACAAATGTTCATTAGACCTGATGGTTTGTACGGTGGAAGCCCTGCTTGCAAGAAATCGATATACAAGCTGATATGACAAAAAAACAAAGAGCATGGCTCTATGGCTGCCATACTCACCGCGGAGGAGATGGAAAACCTTGATAAAAGGATTGAAGAGAGACTGGCAGCAGAACAGAAGGCGATAAAAGAAATAAAGAGGACGAAATTCCAACGCGATGAGAACGACTACAAAGCGGGCAAGGTGTACAGATGGCGTGGAGGTTTCCAAGGTAACCGGAATACACACAGAGTGAGAGACCACAGGAGAATGAATCAGCAGAGATGGCAACAAGGATGTGATGACAGCGATGCAGAGCATTCCAATACGTCATCAAGTGGTGCCGATTTATCCCCTTTGGATCAGAGTGGCGGCGAAAGCGATGCCGCCATAGCGGGCGGAAGCACAGGAAGAAGAGGAGTCAAGCAGCCTCAGACAACTACGGATCCATCGAGGAAGTCACAAAGGAAAGCAGCATCGAAATTTTAATAAAATTAGTGTGAAGTGATGCGCTGGGTTCCCCAACTGGCCAACCTAATAGAAGCTACCTTCTTCCTAGGTAGCTATATAACTAGGGAGTATCAAATTAGAAAATTCAGGTGGTGCTTAAAAAAGCTGTGGGTTCAATACTAATTCAAACTCTTAAAAATTCCCTCTTTGAAAAAAATTCTTACTAGATGCAGTCAGCTCTTCAAAACACTTAATTTATTAAACACAGTATGAAGACAATTCAAATGTCATTAAAAAATTGTTCAAATATCATCACAAATTCAATCATACGTTTTGGCCCAAAACAATCACCATTCATACAGCCTACAATTTCTATTCACTGATAACTTTAACTATACTATATAAAAATTGATAAAATAACAGGTAAATATCAGTGCTTAATCAACAATAAAATAGTTCAACCATAAAATGCTCCTTCAACTTTTTTAGGTATACTGAGCTTCTATGAATTTCCTTACTGATCGTATCCTATGTAAACACTATTCAACATATAACCACCAGTGCAATGTTTGATATAAGAGAATCGTAGTGTTAACTTGCTGTTAGTCAGTTCAAACAGTATCAGCTGTCTCCAATTGTAAATAATGTGCAATGTTCTTAAACAACTTGGTTATCCAATCACCACCTCTTTCCAAATGCGCTTCCAAATTACAAACACTCTTGGTGCTGGGTGTGCTAATACAGTCTCTTTCCAATAGTATTGCTTTTTTATTTTTTGTCACAGGATTAATTAAGCATGTTAGTCTCCTCTAATTATATCTGACATTATCAGTGCAGGGAACCCTGTGCTCTTAATCACACACGTTCTCACCTTCTCCTTATCGATGTCTTGTCTGGCTGTTCCCCACCGGCAGGTACGCTGTGTTTGGTGCGTCTCAGGATACCGGGTTTCTTTAGTAACGATCTTCACTTGCGCAAGTCTTGGTATGGTTACTATTTACCTCCCAGCCGTCAGGAAAGCCTTAGGTCTCTGCACATAGGTACTAAGTACGCAGAGTCCTTGCGTTTAGAATAAACTCCAAATTCTTAAGTTCCACAGAGAGTATGCTTATCACCTTCAACGTTTCACCCCTAAGGTGTGAGGCTTTCTCAAGATACTGCATACTATGTGAGATACTTCTCAAAGAGGGAATTTTTAAGAGTTTGTATTGGTATTGAACCCACAGCTTTTTTAAGCAACACCTGAATTTTCCAAAGCAGCATGGAGGAAATGAAGGGAGCACAAGCAACTGTGGTAAATATTTCTAAGTTAGAGTTATCTGCACAAGAACTGTCCATGTTGAACAAGGGACTTTCCTTTTGTCCACGCAAGGATATACATAGACTCTTTAGAAATATTAAACTAAAAATATTCTTTGGTGAGCCCACAAATTGTTCAAACACTGCAAATGCTGGGAGTAACTCTAATGTGAATAATAATAAAAACACTTTAACTGCACAAAGTTTAGCCCTGAAGAAAAAAAGTTCATTTAACCCTAACATCTTTAATCACAGTGTGAACACTTTCATAAGTCTAGTGGAAAATGAAATGAAAACACTACAACTAATGGAAAAAAAGAAAGAGATGTCACATAAACATCAAACAGGAAGGGTCAATTTCTCTAAAAAAGATAACCTTGCACTTAAATCCCTAAAAACTAACAACAAGATCATATTATAGGGGGCTGATAAAGGAGGGGCCACTGTCATTATGGATAGGGAATACTACATTTCAGAAATTAGAACACAGTTAGAGGATCACACTACATACAGAAAGGTTTTAGATAATCCAGTTTATAAGATACAGAAAGAGATCAAGTTTATTTTAGATCAAGCAGTTAGCATGGAGGTAATTGATCAGAAACTATCAGAATACCTGTTTACTGACAAACCAAGGACCCCCTTATTTTACACGGTCCCAAAAATTCATAAGAACTTACATAGGCCACCAGGGAGGCCAATCGTCTCCTGTGTAGAATCTGTATTTACCAATATATCTAAATTTGTAGATAAACTGCTACAACCTGAAGTTGCCAAAATGGCTAGTTTCATTAAAGATACAGGGCACTTTTTGGAGAGAGCAAAAATGATAGAACTACCCACTAGCCGGTATCTGCTGTTCACCATGGATGTGAGGAGTTTATACACCTCCATTAAGCATGACACTGGTATTGCTATTATTAGAAAGACACTCATGGTGAGCGGCAGATACACGGAACTGCAATGTAACTTTGTGGAGAGATTACTGTGTTTGATCCTATATTGGAATTATTTCCTCTTTCAAGAGGACTGGTTTGTCCAGGTAAAGGGAACAGCCATGGGTTCCAATGTCGCCCCATCATACGCCAACCTTTATATGAACGAATTCGAGGAAAGGAGGGTCTATGAAAATAAGCTGTTTAAAGATAACGGAGCTATTTGGCTCCGCTACATAGACGACGTGTTTGGAGTGTGGTGGGGTGACATTGGAACCCTCACTAAGTTTGTTGAGGAGCTTAATTCGGAGGTTAGGGACCTGTACTTCACAATTACGTACAGCAAGGAATCTGTTACATTCCTGGACACCAGAGTGAGTAAAGGAAGTGATGGTCTAAAGTTTGACCTTTTTATTAAGGACACTGACAAGAACACACTGTTGAAATTTGACAGTTTCCATCCCAGGAGACTGTTAGAGTCACTCCCTAAGAGTCAACTCCTTCCAGTTCAGAGGATTGTCAGTGAGGAGCAAGATAGAAATTCTATATTAAAAGAAATGAAGGACAAATTCCTAGAAAGGGGTTATTCTGCAGGCCTCATTAATAAGAAATTGAAAGAGATACAGAATTCCGAACAGAGGATACCAATAAATAAAAACAAAAGTGAGAGAATTGTTTTTGTATCTCAGTATAGGCCCTTAAGTGACAGGATCAGTAAAATTATAAGAAAGAACTGGTATGTTCTAAAGAACTGTAATCCACACATTAGGCAACTACAGGACCCCCCACTAATGGCATATAGGCGTGTTAAGAACATAGGAGATCACCTTGTCAGGACAGATGTAGGTTCCAGCATAGGCCTTAAGCAATCCCATCTAGGGAGTAAAAGACAAGGATGCTACCCATGTCTAGGGTGCATGAGTTGTGGCTCCATTATTAAGGGGCCACACTTCGTTCACCCGCACAGTGGGTGAAAATATAACATTCAGGGTTTCCATACATGTGAAAGTAAGTATGTAATATACTTAATCAAGTGCCCGTGCTCCCTTATTTATTTAGGGGAGACTACACAAAAAATCAGGGACCGCATCAGCCAGCACAGAAGTAACATCAGAGGGGAAAATGTTGATGCCCCCCTCTTGAAAATAACCACAGTATTAGCCAGCTTTGTTGGCAAGTTATTGAACAGATCCAAATACCTATGAATGGTGCAGACAGGGAGGTATTACTCAAGCAGAGAGAGATGTGGTGGATCTTCAGAATGGAGACCATGGCACCCAAAGGGTTAAATCGAGACTTTGATCTCTCCTGTTTTTTGTAGCAATAGTAAAGGCAAAAGTTTTTCTTAAGTTTACATATAATTAAAACTTCTATGGTGTAATAATACTGTTAAATGAGATTCGCTATCAAATGAGATTTATTATGTATTGCTACAATGTTTCTGTCAATGGTGCGTTCTCTTCTAAAAGAATTAGATTATGAAATGTACTCTTTACTATTGATTGTGATAGTAGTTAGGGACAAAGATGTTTAACAATAATTCTAGGAATAGTTATTGTACAATTGAATTATTTTTGTAATTTTCTGATACAGGTGATTCTTTGTTTTTAATCTTTGATACAAATTCAGTGTAACATAAAGAGTTAATGAAATGTAATGTTTTTGACCACTAGGTGGCGCCATGCAAATAGTGCAACATGGTATTGGCGCGAAATTGAAAGGGTTTAAATAAGGCATTATTCACTGTTTGTATTAAATTGCATGATTAAGGGGGTCACCCCGAAACGTTGCAACTTTTACTTTTACTAAGGTCTTCAATAAATTTTCAATATTTTAATCCATTGTGCCGGCACTCTTCATGAATTTTTGATTTATTAAAACATGTCACTACGGACAGATAAAAAAGCTCTCATAAAATGGCTCTACGCATTTCAACGATGAACTCGTCTTTCTCAAGAGCAGTAAAAATTTAAAGTGCTTAGTTAGAAGCAAATATTTGTTTGTTGCCTTTTGGAATTCTCACATCGCTACTATAAGCACTTTGGGAGGAGCTGGATTCCGATTATATCGGAGTGAGTATACTGCACATTATACACACTGTTAAATACAACACATTTCAGTGTAAATTCTATCATTTGCAGTTGTGCTTATATCAGGAGGGATTAGACAGAAATTCCTCAACATATCGTTCACATGTTGTACTTAAATGAAGAAGTTGGACTCTGAATTTTCAGAGTAAGTATACTGCACTAATTATTTGGTGTTGATCTACACAAATAAAAAGCAAACGGCGAGATTACAAGTTTGGCGGTAACAGGGGTGCGTTTTTTAAGGAGGCTTTTTTTCTAACTCTACCTTAAGCCAACGCTGGTATTACAGGTTTTTTTAAACCTGTCGTTAGCCGCAAAAAGGTGAGCGTAGAGTAAATTTTAGCTCCACATCTCACCTCAATACCAGCGTTGCTTAAGTCAGCGGTGAGCTGGTTAAACGTGCTCGTGCACGATTTCCCCATAGGAAACAATGGGGCTGAGCTGGCTGGAAAAAAACCTAACACCTGCAAAAAAACAGCGTCCAGCTCCTAACGCAGCCCCATTGTTTCCTATGGGAAAATAAAAAATATGTCTACATCTAACACCCTAACATGAACCCCGAGTCTAAACACCCCTAATCTTACACTTATTAACCCCTAATCTGCTGCCCCGACATCGTTGCCACCTACATTATATAATTAACCCCTAATCTGCCGCTCCGGACACCGCCGCCACCTACATTATCCCTATGAACCCCTAATATACTGCCCCCAACATCGCCACCACCTACATTATACTTATAAACCCCTAATCTGCCACCCGCAACGTCGCCGCCACCTACCTACAATTATTAACCCCTAATCTGCCGACCGGACATCGCCGCCACTTTAATAAATGTATTAACCCCTAAACCGTGGTCCGCCGCACTCCCGCCTCGCAAACACTAGTTAAATTTTATTAACCCCTAATCTGCCCCCCCCACGTCGCCGACACCTATCTACAATTATTAACCCCTAATTTTCCGACCTCAACGTCGCCGCTACTATAATAAATTTATTAACCCCTAAACCTAAGTCTAACCCTAAGTCTAACCCCCCCCAACTTAAATATAATTTAAATTAAACTAAATTAATTTAACATAATTAAATAAATGAATCCTATTTAAAACTAAATACTTACCTATAAAATAAACTCTAAGATAGCTACAATATAACTAATAGTTACATTGTAGCTAGTTTAGGATTTATATTTATTTTACATGCAACTTTGTATTTATTTTAACTAGGTACAATAGTTATTAAATAGTTTTTAACTATTTAATAATTGCCTAGCTAAAATAAGTACAAAATTACCTTTAAAATAAATCCTAACCTAAGTTACAATTACACCTAACACTACACTATCATTAAATAAATTACTTAAACTACCTACAATTAATTACAATTAAATTCAATAAACTAAAGTACAAAAAAAAAAAAAACACTAAATTACAGAAAATATAAAAAGAATTACAATAATTTTAAACTAATTACACCTAATCTAATCCCCCTAATAAAATAAAAAAGCCCCCCAAAATAATAAAATGGTGTAAGGTAGGGAAAATCCTATTGGCTGATGCAATCAGCCGATAGGATTGAGGTCGCATTCTATTGGCTGATTGGAACAGCCAATAGAATGCGAGCTCAATCCTATTGGCTGATCCAATCAGCCAATAGGATTTTTCCTACCTTAACTCAAGGGACGCCATCTTGGATGACGTAATTTAAAGGAACTTTCATTCTTTGTTAGGACGTCGTTTGAAGAGGATGGCTCCGCGTCGGCTGGATAGAAGATGGCTCTGCTCTGGAAGGATGAAGATAGAAGATGCAGCTTGGATGAAGCCTTCTGCCATCTGGAGAACCTCTTCTGCCCCGATCAGATGAAGACTTCTGCCGTATTTAGGACCACTTGTGCCCAGCTGGGTGAAGACGGCTCAAGGTAGGGAGATTTTCAGGGGGTTAGAGTTAGGTTTTTTTAAGGGGGTATTGAGTGGGTTTTAGAGTAGGGGTGTGTGGGTGTATTTTTCTTTTACAGGTAAAAGAGCTGATTACTTTGGGGCAATGCCCCGCAAAAGGCCCTTTTAAGGGCTATTTGTAATTTAGTATAGGGTAGGGAAATTTTATTATTTTGGGGGGCTTTTTTATTTTATTAGGGGGATTAGATTAGGTGTAATTAGTTTAAAATTATTGTAATTCTTTTTTAGTTTCTGTAATTTAGTGTAATTAATTGTAGGTAGTTTAGGTAATTTATTTAATGATAGTTTAGTGTTAGGTGTAATTGTAACTTAGGTTAGGATTTATTTTACAGGTAATTTTGTACTTATTTTAGCTAGGTAGTTATTAAATAGTTAATAACTATTTAATAACTATTGTACCTAGTTAAAATAAATACAAAGTTGCCTGTAAAATAAATATAAATCCTAAGCTAGCTACAATGTAACTATTAGTTATATTGTAGCTAGCTTAGGGTTTATTTTATAGGTAAGTATTTAGTTTTAAATAGGATTAATTTATTTAATTATGTTAAATTAATTTTGTTTAATTTAAATTATATTTAAGTTAGGGGGGGTTAGACTTAGGGTTAGACTTAGGTTTAGGGGCTAATAAATTTATTATAGTAGTGGCGACATTGGGGTCGGAAGATTAGGGGTTAATAAATGTAGGTAGGTATCGGCGATGTTGGGGGGGGCAGATTAGGGGTTAATAAAATTCAACTAGTGTTTGCGAGGCGGAAGTGCGGCGGTTTAGGGGTTAATACATTTATTAAAGTGGCGGCGATGTCCGGTCGGCAGATTAGGGGTTAATAATTGTAGGTAGGTGGCGGCGACGTTGGGGGCGGCAGATTAGGGGTTAATAAATATAATGTAGGTGTCAGCGCTGTTAGGGGCAGCAGATTAGGGGTTCATAGGTATAATGTAGGTGGCGGTGATGTCCGGTCGGCAGATTAGGGGTTAAAAATTTGTATTATAGTGTTTGCGATGTGGGGGGGGGGCCTCGGTTTAGGGGTTCATAGGTAGTTTATGGGTGTTAGTGTACTTTTGAGCACTTTAGTTAAGAGTTTTATGTTCTGGCGTTAACCCATAAAACTCTTAACTACTGACTTTTAAATGCGGTCGAAGTCTTGACAGGAGAGGGTCTACCGCTCACTTCTTCCAAGACTCGTAATACCAGCGTTAGGCAAATCCCATTAAAAATATAGGATAAGCAATTGATGTAAGGGGATTTGCGGTAGCCTCGAGTCGCGGAAGAAAAGTGAGCGGTGAGCCTCTACCTGTCAGACTCGTAATACCAGCGTTAGGTAAAAAGCAGCGTTGGAACCTCTCAACGCTGCTTTTTAAGGCTAACGCAAAACTCGTAATCATGGTGCAAGTTCTTTATTCCTCAGCTTTAATTGGAGCATCAGAAAAATACAGACCTGCGCCTCTACACCCACTATCCACTTAATTAATTAATACATGACTAATACATAATTAAGGTAGAATGAATTAATAGATAACAAATACCTAATTAAAGGGACAGTCAAGTCCAAATAAAAAAACTTTCATGTTTCAACTAGGGCATGCAATTTTAAACATCTTTCCAATTTACTTTTATCACTAATTTTGCTTTGTTCTCTTGGTATTCTTAATTGAAAGCTAAACCTAGGAGGTTCATATGCTAATTTCTTAAACCTTGAAGGCCGCCTCTAATCTAAATGCATTTTGATAGTTTTTCACCACTAGAGGGCATTAGTTCACATGTTTCATATAGATAACATTGAGCTCATGCACGTGAATTTACCATGGAGACAGCTCTGATTGGCTAAAATGCAAGTCTGTCAAAAGAACAGCAGTCTGCTGAGGCTTAGATACAAGGTAATTACACAGGTAAAACGTGTATTATTATAACTGTGTTGGTTATGCAAAACTGGGGAATTGGTAATTAAGGGATTATCTATCTTTTAAAACAACAAAAATTCTGGTGTTGACTGTCCCTTTAAGCATGGATGAGTTACTAGATTATACACTTTTATATATACACTTATGTTTCGCTTACTGATTACCTACATGTACGCTGTCATTAGGAGATATTTGTGTTTTGTATTTGTTTATGTTAACTTGCATGTTTTGCAAAGAACTGGAAGTGATGTTATAGTTCCAGTCTCGCTTACACGTGCACACATTTTACATTTGCTAGAAATTACTAGACATACAGTGGGTATTGAAAAGAATCACCCCCCTTGAAAATAATCACATTTTGTTGCTTTGCAGCCTGAAATAAAGACAGACACAGTTTTTGTTTATCCAGTTGCAATTACTCAGTGCAACTTATAACGTCCAAGTGAAAGATATAACACCAACATGTCAGGAAAAAATGAAGACAATTCAAAAACAGAATCACTGAGTTGCAAAAAGTATCACCCCCTCCTAAAATTTCTTGTAAACTCAATCAGGTGTAGCTAAACACCTTCTCAACGGCACACACAAAGCCATTTGACCTTTAACTGTGATCAGCTGTGGGCATATTAATTAGTTCAGCATGAAAAGAGCTTTCCTGGAGCATCTCAGTCCCTGGTAGTGCAACTGAAGCAAACAATCAACTATGGGTGGCAAGGCACTGTCAAAAGATCTGTGGGATAATGTTGTGAACAGGCACAAGTCAGTAAAAGGATACAAGAAAATATTAAGGGCTTTATCAATGCCTAGAAGCACATTGAAGTCTATTATTAATAAGTGGAAGGTATTTGGTACAACACAGACCCCCTCTGAATCAGGACGTGCTCCAAACTGGATGAAGGAGCCAGGAGGAAACTGGTCAGAGAGGCTACCAAGAGCCCCACATTAACTCTGAAGCAGTTGCAGGAATTTATAACAAAGAGTGGTCACTGTGTGCAAGTGACAACAATATTACGAATTCTCCACACATGTGGCTTGTATGGGAGGGTTGCAAGAAAAAGCCACTCCTCAAGAAAGGCCACATGCAGTTATGACTGAGCATTGCCATAATACACCTAGGAGATTCTGAGGCCACATGGAAAAAGGTGTTATGGTCAGATGAGACTAAAATTTAATTATTTGGCCTCAACACCAAACGATATGTCTGGAGGAAATCCAATACAGCTCACCATCCAAATAACACCATACCTACAGTAAAGCATGGAGATGGTAATATCCTGTTATGGGGGTGTTTCTCTGCAGCAGGAACTGGAGCATTTGTCAGGATAGAAGGAATAATGGATGGGGCAAAATACTGTCAAATTCTTGAGGAAAATCTGCTGCCCTCTGCCAGGAAGTTGTCAATGGGAAGAAGGTTTACCTTCCAACATGACAATGACCCAAAGCACACAGCACAAATGACCACACAGTGGTTGAAGGAGAAAAAAGGTGAATGTCCCTGCATGGCCTAGTCAGAGCCCAGACTTAAACCCCATTAAATATCTGTGGCATGACTTGAAGACTGCAGTCCACAAACGGTCACCATCAAACGGAACTGAAGCAGTTCTGCAAAGAAGAGTGGGCAAATATTGCACAGTCTAGATGTGCAAAGTTAGTAGAGACATATCCCAACAGACTAAAGGCTGTAATTAAAGCAAAAGGTTGTTCAACAAAATACAGACACAAGGGGGTGATCCTTTTCCAACTCAGTGATTCTGGTTTTGAATTGTTTTTATTTTTGCCTGACATGTTGGTGTTATATCTTTCACTTGGATGTTATAAGTTGCACTGAATAATTACAACTGGATAAACAAAAACTGTGTCTGACTTTATTTCAGGCTGCAAAGCAACAACATGTGATTATTTTCAAGGAGGGTGATTCTTTTCAATACCCACTGTATGGGATATTCCTAAAATAAGGACAACATAATGAATATATTTAAAGGCATTTTTCTTTAGCTACGCTAATCTTTTTTTTCCCGCAGTTTCCCCCATATTTTATTAATAAATTCCTATTATTGTTATACCTATAGGTCTGTTATAATAGGTGTATAATATCTATGGGTGCATTTTTAAAAGAGAGCGTATAAATTCGTAAATCCAATAAAGAGCACAAATGCCAAAATTGCCTTTGTCATTTAAGCACGGAAACTGTGAAAAACCACTGTCCTTTAGGGGTTAAAATAAATGTTTCTACGATGCAAAGCTGGCTAGGGCATGTTTAGTTATATGAAACTCCAAAATACTACCGGACAACTGAATGCACCAGCAGTTTGAAAGAGGGGGATTGTTGATTTGAATTAAGTGCGTCAAATCTCCCTCAATGTATTATGAGGGACAACAGAAGTGATACGCCTATTTTCTCCATACTTCTCTGGTCTATTGCAATGGTAATTATCTGATTAGCCACTTAGGTATGGTAACCATCATTTTGAAAGAGTGGTCTTTTCTCTTTAAAAGGGGATCATTTGCTTCAATGTAGCGCTTATATAGAGGTGCAACGGTCCCTTTTAGGTACCAGTACAACCTAAAACTAATTTAGTAGACAAGAGATTATCATTCCTGTGGTATTGTGTGCACCACTGTTTCTTAAACAGTTAAAGGTTCATTGTACACTAGATTTCTCTTTGCATAAATGTTTTGTAGATGATCCATTTATATAGACCATTTGGTAGTATTTATATAAAAATGTATAGATTTGTTTATTTTTTAAGAACATTGTGCTGATTTTCAGACTCTTAACCAAACCTCAAAGTGCCAGATGTATACACGCGTTTACAGACTTTTGCAGGCTCCTGTTTATGTTATCTGTCTTTTCATATGCAGGGAAGGGTGGAGGGGTGTCCTCTTTTTGTTTACCCAGCCCCTTTCAGTGGGTGTCCCAGACTATCTCATCAACAATACTAAGCTGGAAGCTTCTAAGTACGTTTTTAAAAGGTTTTATACTGAATTTTTAGATCAGTATCTGTGCATATTCTTCTTTATAGTAGTGTCTATTACATGCAGTTATATGAAATTGGTGTATACTGATCTTTAATACATTAGGTAGGTAACTGCCATTTTAAGACAATAACCTACTATCATTCAATAGAAAGGATTCTTCTACTTCTCCCTTAGCTATATCCAAATGGGACATAGAAGCTCAGCAATAGGCCAGTTGAGTAGGTAATCACCTGCATCCTTGGGAGACATTTGAAAGAGGTGATCTATGAGACCCCAAACCTTTTGAAAGAGCAGTTCCTCTACTTTCAAATTAAAGTTCTCTTGTCCCTAGCGAGATACCTGTTTAGTTAGAGTCCCTACATGTACTACTAAGAATGAAGAACTGCCTTTTTCCCTAGGGACTTCCAAACTATGTGTAGCGTCATTATGCACAAGCAATTTCACACACCATAGCAATCAAAGGGGCACTGAAAATTTGGAGGGACCATTTTCCACCCCCTATTTTATTTTTTAGCAGGATGATATGTTCCATTGGTTCGGTAGCAAGTTTCAACTATGCTATTTACAGACATATTTTGGTTTAAGTTTATAACTGGGGGGGTTCAATTTAAATACTTACGACCAGATTACGAGTTTTGCGGTAAGAGGGGTGCGGTGCTAACTTGCATGTTATTGTCACCGCTCACTTACCTACAGCGCTGGTATTACAGGTTTTTATAAACCCGGCATTAAAAGACAAGAAGTGAGCGTAGAGCAAAATTGAGCTCCATACCACACTCCAATACCAGCGCTGTTTAAGTCAGCGTTGAGCTGGTTGTACGTGCTCGTGCACGATTTCCTCATAGACATCAATGGGGGAGAGCGGGCTGAGAAAACACCTGCAATAAAGCAGTAAAACCCACCACCCACACAACCAACCCCCCAAATAAAACCCTAACTAAAAAAACCTAAGCTCCCCATTGCCCTGAAAAGGGCATTTGGATGGGCATTGCCCTTAAAAGGGCATTTAGCTCTATTGCAGCCCAAAGCCCTAACCTAAAATAAAAACCCACCCAATAAACCCGTAAAAAAAAAACTAACACTAACCCCTGAAGATCCACTTACAGTTTTGAAGAGCCGACATCCATCTTCAACGAAGCCGGGAGAAGTCCTCAGCAAAGCGGCAAGAAGTCCTCAACGAAGCCGGGAGAAGTCTTCATCCAAGCCGGGAGAAGTGGTCATCCAGACGACATCTTCTAGCTTCATCCATCCGGCGCAGAGCGGCTCCATCTTCAAGACATCCGGCGCGGAGCATCCTCTTCTTCCGACGACTACCCGACGAATGAAGGTTCCTTTAAGTGACGTCATCCAAGATGGCGTCCCTTAGATTTCGATTGGCTGATAGAATTCTATCAATCAGCCAATAGGATTGAAGTTCAATTCTATTGGCTGTTCCAATCAGCCAATAGAATGCGAGCTCAATCCTATTGGCTGATTGGCTGAAGTTCAAGTTTTTTCAACCTTAATTCCGATTGGCTGATAGAATTCTATCAGCCAATCAGAATCTAAGGGACACCATCTTGGATGACGTCACTTAAAGGAACCTTCATTCGTCGGGTAGTCGTCGGAAGAAGAGGATGCTCCGCGCCGGATGTCGGCTCTTAAAAACTGTAAGTGAATCTTCAGGGGTTAGTGTTAGTTTTTTTTACGGGTTTATTGGGTGGGTTTTATTTTTAGGTTAGGGCTTTGGGCTGCAATAGAGCTAAATGCCCTTTTAAGGGCAATGTCTATCCAAATGCCCTTTTCAGGGCAATGGGGAGCTTAGGTTTTTTTAGTTAGAGTTTTATTTGGGGGGTTGGTTGTGTGGGTGGTGGGTTTTACTGTTGGGGGGGTTGTTTGTATTTTTTTTTACAGGTAAAAGAGCTGATTTCTTTGGGGCAATGCCAGCAAAAGGCCATTTTAAGGGCTATTGGTAGTTTAGTTTAGGCTAGGGGGGGTTATTTGGGGGGGAGCTTTTTTATTTTGATAGGGCTATTAGATTAGGTGTAATTAGTTTAAATATCTTGTAATTTGTTTTTTATTTTGTGTAATTTAGTGGGGGCTTTTTGTAATTTAGGAATTTGTATTTAATTTAATTATTTGTATTTAATTTAGGTAATTTATTTAATTATAGTGTAGTGCTAGGTGTTAGTGTAACTTAGGTTAGGTTTTATTTTACAGGTAAATTTGTATTTATTTTAGCTAGGCAGTTAGTAAATAGTTAATAACTATTTAGTAACTATTCTACCTAGTTAAAATAAATACAAACTTGCCTGTAAAATAAAAATAAACCCTAAGCTAGCTACAATGTAACTATTAGTTATATTGTAGCTAGTTTAGGGTTTATTTTACAGGTAAGTATTTAGTTTTAAATAGGAATAATTTAGTTATTAATAGTAGGTTTTATTTAGATTTATTTTAATTATATTTAAGTTAGGGGGTGTTAGGGTTAGACTTAGGTTTAGGGGTTAATAACTTTAGTATAGTGGCGGCAACATTGGGGGCGGCAGATTAGGGGTTAATAAATGTAGATAGGTGGTGGCGATGTTAGGGGCGGCAGATTAGGGGTTAATAATATTTAACTAGTGTTTGCGATGCGGGAGTACGACGGTTTAGGGGTTAATATGTTTATTATAGTGGCGGCGATGTCCGGAGCGGCAGATTAGGGGGTTAATAATTTTATTTTAGTGTTTGCGATGCGGGAGTGCCTCGGTTTAGGGGTTAATAGGTAGTTTATAGGTGTTAGTGTACTTTTTAGCACTTTAGTTATGAGTTTTACGCTACAGCTTTGAAGTGTAAAACTCATAACTACTGACTTTAGAATGTGTTACGAATCTTGCGGGATAGGCTGTACCGCTCACTTTTACTTGTAATACCGGCGCTATGGAAGTCCCATTGAAAAAGACTATACGCAAATTGCGTAAGTTAATTTGCGGTACGGCCAAAAAAATGTGCGGGACAGCTGTACCTACAAGACTCGTAATAGCATCGGTAGTGAAAAAGCAGCGTTATGAGCCTTAACGCTGCTTTTTTTACTCATAATGCAAAACTCGTAATCTAGCCGTTAGCATTTTACTTTTATGATAACAAAATGCTTATTGGATGTCATTGCACATTGCAGTTCAGCCAATTAGAAGAAGCATATGTGTGTAGCAAACATTGTCCTGTTTGCAAGCTGCAATATGTTGCAGGTCCCAATCATGACTTTATCTATGTATTTAATAATTTTAGAAGTATTTTTGCAATTGAGAAATCATACCACACTATGAAGCTACGCAAGAGGGGAACATTAATCGCAAAGATTATACTGCGGCATAAAATATACCATTTGTATGTTTCAGAAAGCAATTTGTTTATGCAAAAAATTGTTAAAACTTTATTAACAATGCCAGCCATTATTAATGCCATTTACCAGTTAATATTTTAGTCTATGCACAGGGTCAAAGTATGACCATCCAGTGGTCTTGATATCATACTTCTTGTTTCCCTCATTCTTCTTCTGTAACACACAGAATGCTGGCTTATTTCTGTTCTACCTACTATGTGTATTTACACTGGGTATTATTTTTGGCTCTATATACATGTATAGGACAGTGTAACTTTACTTCAGGGGGTCGATCCGATATAAATCGTCGCCCGCAAAAGCCGGCGACGCCAATATTTACGCTGGTTTGGTATCACATATACGGCGTAACCTAGAAGTTACGCGCGTATATTTCTGCCGTCGCCCGTAGTTTTTTGGGCTATATGCAGGTATACCGAACCAGCGCAGTTTGGTATCCAATATGCAGCGTAAGGACTTACGTGGCGAAAATGGAGAAAACTTACTCCATTTTCACCTCGCCACAAAAAGCAGCCGTAAGAAGCCTTACGCTGACTATTGGAGCCCCGTAACTCCCTAAACTGGCTGCTAAAATAAACCTAACACCTAACGCATGCGCAATGTCTATCTCCCTGTCAACCGTGATCTTCTAAAATAAACCTAACACCTAACGCATGCGCAGTCTATCTCCCTGTCAACCGCGATCTTCTAAAATAAACCTAAAACCTAACGCATGCGCAGTCTATCTACCTGTCAACCGCGATCCCCCCCCCCCCCGAAATCCCTAATAAAGTTATTAACCCCTAAACCGCCGCTCCCGGACCCCGCCGCCATCTACATAAACTAACCCCCTACTGTGAGCCCCTAAAACCGCCGCCATCTACCTTATCTATCCCCTAATTAGAACCCCTTACACCGCTGTCATCTACCTTATCTATCCCCTAATCTGACCCCTTACACCGCCGCCACCTATATAAAAATTATTAACCCCTAATCTAATCCCCCTATACCGCCGCCAGCTATATTAATATTATTAACCCCTAATGTAAGCCCCTTACACCGCCGCCATCTCTATTAAAATGATTAACCCCTAATTTAATCTACCTACCCCGCCGCCAGCTATATTATCTATATTAACCCTAAGTATATTATAGTTAATATAGGTATTACATTATATATAATAACTATATTAACCCTAATTATATTAGGGTTAATATAGTTAATATAGTTACTATAGTATTTATATTAACTATATTAACTCTATCTAACCCTAACACCCCTAACTAAATTTATATTAAATTAATCTAATTCCTTTATAAACTAAAATATTCCTATTTAAATCTAAATACTTACCAGAGGCGTAACTAGAAACCATAGGGCCCCGGTGCAAGAATCCAAGCAGGGCCCCCCTGCCCCCCCACCCCCCTCAAAAAAAATTGCATTTAATACATTTTTTTTCCCCAACTTTTAACACACACAAAAAAAAATTGTGTTTGCTGTATACACACACATATAAAGCTGAATGAGCTGTATACACACTATATATTTATACACACACATATTTATACACACACATATTTATACACACACACACACATTTATACACACACACATTTATACACACACACACATATTTATACACACACACATTTATACACACACACATATTTATACACACACACATTTATACACACACATATATACACACACACACATATATACACACACATATATACACACACACACATATATACACACACACACACATACACACACACATATATACACACACACACACATACACATACACACACACACATACACACACACACACACATATATACACACACACACACACACACACACACACACATATATACACACACACACACATATATACACACACACACACACACACACACACACACACATATAGCCACAAGATAATATAAGGCCTACTGAACTACTTCCCAAAATGTGAAAGCTAATCATACTGTGTACATCCATACATCACAAAATTCACTTTAAAAAAAGGGGGAAAGTAACAAATAGCTAATAAGTTTTCAGGGGAAAATGAATTAGCTGTCAACAGATTGATTTTGCCAGAGCAAAGAAAAGAAAGTCTTACAGATTGGGCCCATGCTTGTCCCAGTGCAGCTGGGACAGGAGACCCACTTACAAGAGGAGCAAAAAACTAGAAAGTGCTTTCTGTGGCTTTATCACAAAAGTTGCTGCGCCTGCTATCTATATAAAGACCCAGTAAAACAGCTAAGGTGGAATAATGCACAGGAAAGCGATTAGAGATTTATGTGGCTTCAAAATGAGGGCATCACTAATTAAGTTTGCAGCAGAGGAGAAGCCTGTCCAAATATAAAGGCATATACTACCGTGTACATAATTTATAATAAATGTACTAGTATAATTGGTATTTAACTATTTTTCTAATAAAAAAAATGTTTGAAGGTTTTTCTTACTGAAGCAGAGTGATTAGATTGGGAACATATTATTTGATGATCTTGTAAAGAGAAAAAAAAACAGCAGATATCAGTTGTGTGAATGTGATGCTTTCTAATTACACACTCATGCTGGCTGATATAAACTAACCTTAGGGGGGGGGGTAGTGGTATTGAAAACCTGTAAAATAGTTTGTAGCTATTGTTTGCTGCCATCAAACACTTATATTTTATAAAGAGCTCTATATAATGTAATAAATAAGTTGCAACAGATTTTTTGTAAGTCAGAGCAACAATACATTAAAGCCCCACAATGGTTAAGATGAAAGGATCACTGTGCTCCAATGTAATCTTCTGGCAAGACAGTTAGTGTGCAGGTTCCGGCAGACAGTAAATAGACACTGTTTAGTTTCGCATGAAGTCCCACAAGGAGCAGAGGGAGAGAGGAGAGCAGTGATAGAGAGGGGAAGGGAAACCCAAAGCAAACAAACAGAGGGCAGGGGACAAATACTTACAGATATTTCTGCTAGTAAGTGCAGGCAGGGAGGGGTGTGATGTGACCTGTGACGCTCACTAATCTGCCCCAGAATTTATAACGCGTAACGCTGGTATTTAAATGCTAATGCAGAGATTGTTCTGCTGCTACTCTGTATAGTGGTGATGTTCCCTCAGCAGAAAGGTGACAATGAAAAAGCATTTATCAAGAAGTAGCGACATAGCACATAGGGCAAAACATAGCTTTCTAAACAAAACAGTGTTTACGTTCTAAAGCAGAAATATTCAGCAGTGGTGTCAGAACAGCAAATAGTTTTATGACAGGCATTCAGCTGAGCCTGAGCAGAAGGGAGTGAGGTTAATAGAAGAGGGCTTACCGCATCTGAGATGTGCAGAGTCTGCCAGATATCAATGCCTGTTGCCGCGGGTCCAGCACAACCAGTCAGATCTCAGAGAAAATGTGCGCGCCAAACAGCCGCAGAGTCTCAGAGCAAATGTGCGCGCCAAACAGCCGCCAGCCAATGGGAAGATCTTCCGGCTGAGCTGCTCCAATGGATATATTATTTAGTGAGCTGCGGCAACGGGCTGACTGAGACTCTGTACAGTAATCCATATGAGTAGCAGGCTGAGGCAGATAAAAAAAAATAAACAATAAAATAAACAAAAAAAAGTTTGTGCTCAAGGCAGCTGGGGCCCCTCTGAGGGCGGGGGCCCGGTCGCAGCCGCGACTTCTGCACCAACGGTAGTTACGCCCCTGATACTTACCTATAAAATAAACCCTAAGATAGCTACAATATAATTAATAATTACATTGTAGCTATGTTAGGGTTAATATTTATTTTACAGGTAAATAGTTAATTATTTTAACTAGGTATAATAGCTATTAAATAGTTATTAACTATTTAATATCTACCTAGTTAAAATAATTACCCAATTACCTGTAAAATAAATCCTAACCTAAGTTACAAATACACCTACACTATCAATAAATTAAATAAACTACAAACATCTATCTAAAAATACAATTATATTAACTAAACTAAATTACAAAAAAAAACAAAACACTAAATTGCAAAAAATAAAAAAAAGATTACAAGATTTTTAAGCTAATTACACCTATTCTAAGCCCCCTAATAAAATAATAAACCCCCAAAATAAAAAAAATTCCCTGCCCTATTCTAAATTAAAAAAAGTTCAAAGCTCTTTACCTTACCAGCCCTTAAAAGGGCCTTTTGTGGGGCATGCCCCAAAGAATTCAGCTCTTTTGCATACAAATACAATACCCCCCCCCCATTACAACCCACCACCCACATACCCCTATTCTAAACCCACCCAAACCCCCCTTAAAAAAGCCTAACACTACCCCCCTGAAGATCTCCCTACCTTGTCTTCACCACACCGGGCCGAACTCCTAATGCGATCCGGGCGATGTCTTGCTCCAAGCGGCAAAGAAGAATTCTTCCTCCGGCGATGTCTTCCTCCAAGCGGCAAAGAAGAATTCTTCCTCCCGGCGACTTCTTCCTCCAAGCGGCAGCAAAGTCTTCTTCCTTCCGGCAACATCTTCCATGAAGCGGCATCTTCAATCTTCTTTCTTCGCTCCGCCACCGCGGAGCATCCATACGGCCGACGACTGAACGACGAATGAGGTACCTTTAAATGACGTCATCCAAGATGGCGTCCGCCGAATTCCGATTGGCTGATAGGATTCTATCAGCCAATCGGAATTAAGTTAGAAAAATCTGATTGGCTGATTGAATCAGCCAATCAGATTCAAGTTCAATCCGATTGGCTGATTGGTTCAGCCAATCGGATTGAACTTGAATCTGATTGGCTGATTCAATCAGCCAATCAGATTTTTCTAACTTAATTCCGATTGGCTGATAGAATCCTATCAGCCAATCGGAATTCGGCGGACGCCATCTTGGATGACGTCATTTAAAGGTACCTCATTCGTCGTTCAGTCGTCGGCCGGGATGGATGCTCCGCAGTTGGCGGAGCGAAGAAAGAAGATTGAAGATGCCGCTTCATGGAAGATGTTGCCAGAAGGAAGAAGACTTTGCTGCCGCTTGGAGGAAGACGTCGCCGGGAGGAAGAATTCTTCTTTGCCGCTTGGAGGAAGACATCGCCAGAGGAAGAATTCTTCTTTGCCGCTTGGAGCAAGACATCGCCCGGATCGGATTAGGAGTTCGGCCCGGTTTGGTGAAGACAAGGTAGGGAGATCTTCAGGGGGGTAGTGTTAGGCTTTTTTAAGGGGGGTTTGGGTGGGTTTAGAATAGGGGTATGTGGGTGGTGGGTTGTAATGGGGGGGGGTATTGTATTTGTATGCAAAAGAGCTGAATTCTTTGGGGCATGCCCCACAAAAGGCCCTTTTAAGGGCTGGTAAGGTAAAGAGCTTTGAACTTTTTTTAATTTAGAATAGGGCAGGGAATTTTTTTGATTTTGGGGGTTTATTATTTTATTAGGGGGCTTAGAATAGGTGTAATTAGCTTAAAAATCTTGTAATCTTTTTTTTATTTTTTGTAATTTAGTGTTTTTTTTTTTTTGTAATTTAGTTTAGTTAATTTAATTGTATTTTTAGATAGATATTTGTAGTTTATTTAATTTATTGATAGTGTAGGTGTATTTGGAACTTAGGTTAGGATTTATTTTACAGGTAATTGGGTAATTATTTTAACTAGGTAGATATGAAATAGGTAATAACTATTTAATAGCTATTAGACCTAGTTAAAATAATTAACAATTTACCTGTAAAATAAATATAAACCCTAACATAGCTATAATGTAATTATTAATTATATTGTAGCTATCTTAGGGTTTATTTTATAGGTAAGTATTTAGATTTAAATAGGAATATTTTAATTAATAATATTAATATTAGATTTATTTTAATAAGAGTTTAGTTAGGATGTTAGAGTTAGATAGGGTTATTATACTTAATATATATATATAATTATAATAACGATATTAACTATATGAACCCTAGTATAATTAGGGTTAATATAGTTAATATATATAATATAACTATATTAACCCTAATATAATTAGGGTTAATATAGTTAATATAGCTGGCGGCGGTGTAGGGGGATTAGATTAGGGGTTATACATTTATTATAGGTGGCCGCGGTGTAGGGGGATGTAGATTGTAGGCAAAAGAGCAGTTTACTTTGTGACAAAGCCCCGCCAAAAGCCCTTTTAAGGGCTGGCAAAAGAGCTGTTACTTTGGGGCATGGCCCGCAAAAAGCCCTTTTAAGGGCTGGCAAAAGAGCTGTTACTTTGGGGCAATGCCACGCAAAAAGCCCTTTTCAGGGCTATTTGTAGGGTTAGACTTAGGTTTAGTGGTAGGGATAGTTTAGTATTTTAGGGGTTAAATAATTTAATATAGATGGCGGCGGGGTAGGGGGATTAGATTAGGGGTTAATAATTTTAATATAGCGGCGGGGTAGGGGCTCACTTTAGGGGGTAGGTAAGGTAGATGGCGGCGGTGTTAGGGGCTCACTTTAGGGGGTAGGTAAGGTAGATGGCGGCGGTGTTAGGGGCTCACTTTAGGGGGTTATAGATTTAATATAGCTGGCGGCGGTTTAGGGGTTAATAACTTTATTAGGTAGCGGCGGGCTCTGGGAGCGGCGGTTTAGGGGTTAATACATATTTTATTGTTAGGCTAGTGAGGGGGGATAGCGGATAGAGGGTTAGACGTGTCGGGCTATGTTAGGGAGGCATGTTAGACTTGTCGGGCTATGTTAGGGAGGCGTGTTAGACAGTGCGGGTGTTTTAGACTTTAGTCAGGTTTTATAGGCGCCGGCAGTTTCTAACGTGCCGCAAGTCACTGGCGACGCCAGAAATTTGTACTTGCGCAGATTTCTGGACATCGCTGGTTTGTCAGACTTATGGCACGTTAGCATCTGACGGCGACTTATATAGGATAGCTCGAGTTGCGAGCTGAAACTGCGGGCGACGCCGGTTCCCTCGCTTGCGCCGCAAACTGCGATCTATATCGGATCGCGCCCCAGTAATCATTGCTCCTTTTTGGTTTTGTTTATAGGGAAGTAAATATATTTTGAATTCAGCCAATAAATCCCAATTGTAAAATTTGTCAACCACAGTGAGATCACTATCAAAGTATGTTGATAAATGATAAATTAAATACTGTTTAATCCTAAATAAAAGTTTACAGAAAATCTGTGACTTTGCAGCTAATTCATATGCTTAGAATGAATCTGGAGGTATTTATGTGCCCTGGAAAATGTCTGTACTGTTTATTACCATTTTTCACATAAAAATGTACTTTTCTGTGCCCTTTAAATATATATAGAGATATGTTCTCACTGAGAACAGATTAATCATCAGACTGCTACAGAGCACAGATTCACATTTTATGACATTTCATTGCAGCAGGTGTCAGTGACAAGCACATGACAGGCTGATGTTTATCACACGCCAGCAGCTGCATCATTGGAAGGAATCTGAGACCATAGTATCTGACACCTGCCTCTGCAACAGCTGTCTCTGTGTCACAAAGTGTATTCTGTGTCTTTTCTAATATCCCATTAAGTTAGAACAAACACAAACACTTGTCGCTTTGTTGCAAATAGAGGGCCAACAGCTTCTTCTAATTCTGCTGGTGTTTAGTGTCTACTGCCAATGTAGTTTGTTGTTTTGTTCCAGACTAAAGGCATAAAACGATGTGTGTACATTTTATTAGCTTTAAACTGGCTAGCAACCCATGACATAAACTCAATTAACATTCCAACATTATATAAAAAATAAGCGTGCATATTCAGAGTATACACCTCAGTGGTCTCTAAAACTCTCTTAGTAAATTAACAGTTGACAGGGATATATTATGAAAGAGAAACATATACAGTTGTGAATTTATGTGACCGCACAAGCAATGTTTTGATTTGCCAGCAAACCTTTGGGGCCATGCTACAAATTATTCAAATTAACAGTCTGTTCCTGTAAAACATAAAGGGCTAGAGTATGAGTGAAGTTCAATTTAACGCTCCCACTCGAGTGTTAATTGCACTAGAAGTAAGCTTTTTGCGCTTGTCAGGTTGTGCTCGTATCATGAGTTGAAAGTAACCCACCAATCAGCAAGCCATACCCAGGTGCTAAACAAAAAATAGGCTGGCTCCTAAGCTTACATTCCTGGGGGGTATTTTGAAATAAAGATACAAATAAAAAATGATAATAGGAGTAAATTAGAAAGTTGCTTAAAATTGCATGTTCTATGTGTCTGCCTGTATAACTATATGACTGTAATGTAGTGAGACATTTTAAAAGCTGCTCTACACAACTTACCCTGCTCTGCAAACCATTTGAAAAGCTGCACCTCTAACTACACAACTTACCCTGCTCTGCAAACCATTTGAAAAGCTGCACCTCCCTAACTACACAACTTACCCTGCTCTGCAAACCATTTGAAAAGCTGCACCTACCTAACTACACAAATTACCCTGCTCTGCAAACCATTTGAAAAGCTGCACCTCCCTAACTACACAACTTACCCTGCTCTGCAAACGATTTGAAAAGCTGCACCTCTAACTACACAACTTATCCTGCTCTGCAAACCATTTTAAAACCCTTGTACACTGGACAATTTTTGCAGTGCAGTGGTTCCACCCCTCTCTCTCTATCCCCCTATTTTCTGCTCTCTCTCTCTCCCCCCTCTCTTTTGTTCTCTCTCTCCCTCTCTCTTTTCCTCCCTCTCTTTTGCGCTCTCTCCCCCCTCTCTTTTGCTCTCTCTCTCTTCCCTCTCTTTTGCTCTCTCTCCCCCCCTCTATTTCGCTCTCTCTCTCCCTTCTCTTTTGCTGTCTTTCTCCCCTCTCTTTTGCTGTCTCTCTCCCTCTCTTTTGCTCTCTCTATTCCCCCTCTTTTACGCTCTCTCTCTGTTCAACCTCTTTTTTGCTCTTTCTCTCTTCCCTCTCTTTTGCTCTCTCCCCCCCCTCTTTTTTGCTCTATCTCTCCCCCCTCTCTTTTGATCTCTCTCTCCCCCCTCTTTTGCTCTCTCTCTCCCTTTTCTTTTGCTCTCTTTCCCTCCTCTTTTGCGGTCTCTCTCTCCCCTTTCTTTTGCTGTCTCTCTCCCCCTCTCTTTTGCTCTTTCTCTCCCCTCTCTTATGCTCTCTCTCTCCCCTCTCTTTTGCGCTCTCTGCCCTCTTATGCGCTCCCCCCCTCTCTTTTGCCCTCTCTCCCCTCTCTTATGCTGTCTCTCTCCACTTTCTCCCCCTCTCTTTTGCTGTGGTCTCTAACTCTCTTTTGCTCTCTCTCTCTCTCTCTCTCTCTCTCTCTCTCTCTCCCTCCCCTTTCTTTTGATCTCCCTCCCCCCTCTCTTTTGCTGTCTCTCTTCCTCTCTCTCTATCTCCCCTCTTTTGAGCTCTCCTTCCCCCTCTCTTTTGCTGTCTCTCTCCCTCTCTTTTGCTCTATCTCCCCTCTTTTGATCTCTCTCTCCCCCCTGTCTCTCTAAGTCTCTTTTGCTCTCTCTCTATCCCCCCGCTTTGGAGCACTTTTGAGTTCTCGGCACGGCCTGCACGGCCCCACCCATATATATACACACACCTAACAGCAATTAGGTGCAGCTGTCACTAATAATCCAGGAATGAAACACTACTTCATTCTCACAGCCTCTGTACTGACACTTAACCACATTCTGTTACTCTTCCAATCCTCATTTGCCCACTCACCACACACTTTTTCTTATTGTTTGCTTACATCACTACTCACTCTCAGTTTACCCTGCCTTATATCAGACATATTTCCCTTCTCCCTCACTTTTTGTATCCATTCCCTCTCCCTTAGATTGTAAGCTTGAGAGCCTCTCTACCTGTAGGCTACTTTGTATTTAAAGTGAACTACTACTGATTGTGCTCAAGGGCAGGGCATCCCTCTCCTTTTGTATAACTCAATTATTGCAGCTACAACTGTAATGTACCCCAATACTGTACTTGTTTGTTTGTGTATGTAATGCATTCTTGTAATGTTTTATTATTACTTGTATAGCGCTGCGTATTTTGCTGGCGCTTTATAAATACCTGATAATAATAATAAGACAGACAGTCCTGCGCACAGCATAAAGTCATACTGCACTGTCAGTAACGTGCATCCACACTGAATTCACTATTTACTTTTTTAGACTAAAGCTACAGAGGACTAAAATTCCTACATTTTTATGTTAAACTGTGCAGCTGATCGTAGTGCTGGTAGGAATTTGCTGCCCAAGGTTTATACATTTCCTTATGAGGGACTGATAGGTTGCCAGACACTATTGTGTATAAAAAAAATTATTGCACACCCTGGTATGAGCAGATATTCAAGGGCCAAGGGTAAGTACTGGCTGTTCAAATCAGCCAATAGGATTTCAGTAGCTCTCATCCTTTTGGCTGATTTGAATTTGAAGACTCAAATCAGCCAATATAAATTCAATGTACCCCATAATTAAATGCAGCGATGATCATATAAAGAGGATCCATGGTCGCCGGTCTTCAGTTCCGCTGTCGTCGGTCTTCAGTTCCACGGTCACTGGTCTTCAGTTCTGCGCTCCGCTCCAGCTTGTTCCTGGATGAAGATAGAAGATATCGCCGATTGGAAGACGACTTCACCGTCAGACTTCAGGAACCGTGAGTACCTATCTGGGGGTTAGACTTAGGCTTTTTTGGGGGGGGGGGGTGTTTTTTTTATAGATTAGGGTTTTAATGGGCCTTTGAAAAAGAGCTGAATGCCCTTTTAAGGACAATGTCCATACAAATGCCCCTTTAGGGGCAATGGGTAGTTTAGGATTTTTTAGTGTTAGGTTTTTTTATTTTAGGGGGTTTGGTGGGTGGGGGGTTTTACTGTTAGAGGGGGGCCTAGTATTTTTATGGTAAAATAGCTGTTTAACTTAGGGTGATGCCCTACAAAATGACCTTTAAAGGGCTATTGGTAGTTTAGCATTAGATTAGGGGTTGTTTTTATTTTGGGGGGCTTTTTTATTTTCATAGGGATTAGGTTTAATTTTTTTATTTTTGATAATTTGGTTTATTATTTTATGTAATGTTAGAATTTTTTATTTTTGTAATCTTAGATTAATTTAGTCTTAGTTTTGTTTTTAATTAAGTAATGTTAGCTTTTTTATTTTAATTGTTTGTAACTTATTATTTTTTTATTTAGGTAATTGGGGTTAATTTAGGGGGTGTTAGGTTAGGGGGCTTAGTAATTTAATTAGTTATTTGCATTGTGTGGGTTTGGCAGATTAGGGGTTAATAGATTTATTAGGTTTGTTGCGATGTGGGTTAATGGTGGATTAGGAGTTAATAGGTTAATTAACTTTATTGCGTTGGTGGGGGTGCTGGTTTAGGGGTTAATAGTTTTAATAGGTACTTTGCGATATGGGTGAATGGCGGATTATGGGTTAATAGTTTATTAAAATATATTGCGTTGTGGGGTAATGACGGTTTAGTGGTCAATTACTATCACCTAGATTACAAGTTTTGCGTTGCGGCTTTTAACGCTGAAAAAACATAATTTATGTAAGAACTTACCTGATAAATTAATTTCTTACATATTGGCAATAGTACATGAGCTAGTGACGTATGGGATATACAAGCCTACCAGGAGGGGCAAAGTTTCCCAAACCTCAAAATGCCTATAAATACACCCCTCACCACACCCACAATTCAGTTTAACGAATAGCCAAGAAGTGGGGTGATAAAGAAAGAAGTAAAAAGCATCAACAAAGGAATTTGGAAATAATTGTGCTTTATACAAAAAATCATAACCACCATAAAAAGGGTGGGCCTCATGGACTCTTGCCAATATGAAAGAAATTAATTTATCAGGTAAGTTCTTACATAAATTATGTTTTCTATTATGTAATTGGCAAGAGTCCATGAGCTAGTGACGTATGGGTTAGCAATACCCAAGATGTGGAAGTCCACGCAAGAGTCACTAGAGAGGGAGGGATAAAAATAAAAACAGCCATTTTTTGCTGAAGAAAATTAATCCACAACCCAAAATATAAGTTTATTCTCATAAATGAAAGGAAAAAACTTAAAACATAAGCAGAAGAATCAAACTGAAACAGCTGCCTGAAGAACTTTTCTACCAAAAATTGCTTCCGAAGAAGCAAATACATCAAAACAGTAGAATTTAGTAAATGTATGCAAAGAAGACCAAGTTGCTGCTTTGCAAATCTGATCAACTGAAGCTTCATTCCTAAAAGCCCACGAAGTGGAGACTGATCTAGTAGAATGAGCTAATTCTATTGTAGCCGTGTATAATAATTCCAATATTTATTTTGACACTGCAATCTAAAAAATATAATATAATCGAATATACATTCACTCTCAACTATAGTTGATCAAACAACACTCACACTTCCATATATACTATGCCATAAAAAATCACAATGTTAAACACATAAATGCCTTTAAAATTCTTAGTACAAATAATAGTATCCGATTTCTCAAAGTTCAATAATGTCTCAATGCTTGGTTTAAAGATATCTCATGCTTGGTTTGAGAATAAAATAGTTTCCCGGTGTCATGTATCTTTTTAACAATGTAGGTTTATAACTTTAGAAGGTTACCAATAATGACCCGTTACATCGGGGCTGATTGTCTCTTAAGGTGCTCCAAAGTAAATGCTTTCAGCCGTCAGTATATATTAATGACACTGTTCACAATTTCTGTGTAATTATGAGAGGTTCTCTCACCTTTTTCCGTATGTCCATGCAAGCGGTATCCCAATGCCTGAGTGACACAATGAGGCTGTCTTACCTCCATCCCAAGTCTCTGTATTTGGTTTTGTTCGCTGGCAGCCTTACTCGGTACTCCGACTACCTGCGGCTCCCGATCTCTGTTGGATGATGTCACCCGGTTTCCGGATTCTGGTGATTCCCGTGGTGAATCCGAAACTGGGTGACGGTTGTAAAGAAGAAAAGAATGTAAAGATCTCTCCAAAGAATTCTTAGGATTAGGACACAAGGAAGGGACAACAATTTCTCTATTAATGTTGTTATAAATCACAACCTTAGGTAAGAATTTAAATGAAGTCCGCAAAACTGCCTTATCCTGATGAAAAATTAGAAAAGGAGATTCACAAGAGAGAGCAGATAATTCAGAAACCCTTCTAGCAGAAGAGATGGCCAAAAGAAATAACACTTTCCAAGAAAGTAGTTTAATGTCCAAAGAATATATAGGCTCAAATGGAGGAGCCTGTAAAGCCTTCAAAACCAAATTAAAACTCCAAGGATCTCCAGAATCTTTCTGTGAAACAAAACAGAAAGAGCAGAGATTTGTCCCTTCAAGGTACTTGCAGACAAACCCTTATCCAAACCATCCTGAAGAAACTGTAAAATTCTAGAAATTCTAAAAGAATGCCAAGAGAATTTATGAGAGGAACACCATGAAATGCAAGTCTTCCAAACTCAATAATATTTTTTTCTAGAAACAGATTTGCGAGCCTGCGACATAGTATTAATCACAGAATAAGAGAAACCTCTATGACTAAGCACTAAGTGTTCAATTTCCATACCTTCAAATTTAATGATTTGAGATCCTGATGGAAAAACGGACCTTGAGACAGAAGGTCCGGCCTTAATGGAAGTGGCCAAGGTTGGCAACTGGAAATCTGAACAAGATCCACATACCAAAACCTGTGAGGCCATGCTGGAGCCACCAACAGCACAAACAATTGCTCGATGATGATTTTGGAGATCACTCTTGGAAGAAGAACTAGAGGCAGGAAAATATAAGCAGGTTGATAACACCAAGGAAGTGTCAACACAGCCACTGCTTCCGCCTGAGGATCCCTGGACAGGTACCTGGGAAGTTTCTTGTTTAGATTAGAAGCCATCAGATCTATTTCTGGAAGACCCCACATCTGAACAACCTGAGAAAACACATCTGGATGGAGGAACCACTCCCCCGGATGTAAAGTCTGATGGCTGAGATAATCCGCTTCCCAATTGTCTATACCTAGGATATGAACCGCAGAAATTAGACAGGAGCTGGATTCCGCCCAAGCAAGTATCCGGGATACTTCTTTCATAGCTTGGGGACTGTGAGTCCCACCCTGATGATTGACATATACCACAGTTGTCTGTCTGAAAACAAATGAACGGTTCTCTCTTCAACAGAGGCCAAATCTGAAGAGCCCTGAAAATCACACGGAGTTCTAAAATATTGATTGGTAATCTCGCCTCTTGAGATTTCCAAACCCCTTGTGATGTCAGAGATCACCAAACAGCTCCGCAACCTGAAAGACTCGCATCTGTTGTGATCACAGTCCAGGTTGGACGAACAAAAGAGGCCCCTAGAACTATATGATGGTAATCTAACCACCAAGTCAGAGATAGTCGAACATTGGGATTTATGGATATTAATTATGATATCCTTTAATAATCCCTTCACCATTGGTTCAGCATACAAAGCTGGAGAGGTCTCATATGAAAATGAGCAAAGGGGATCGCGTCCAATGCTGCAGTCATGAGACCTAAAACTTCCATGCACATAGCTACTGAAGGGAATGACTGAGACTGAAGGTTCCGACAGGCTGCAACCAATTTTAAACGTCTCTTGTCTGTTAGAGACAGAGTCATGGACACTGAATCTATCTGGAAACCTAAAAAGGTGACCCTTGTCTGAGGAATCTTTTTGGTAAATTGATCCTCCAACCATGTTTTCGAAGAAACAACACTAGTTGATTCATGTGAGATTCTGCAGAACGTAAAGACTCAGCTAGTACCAAGATATCGTCCAAATAAGGAAACACCGCAATACCCTGCTCTCTGATTACAGAGAGTAGGGCACCTAGAACCTTTGAAAAGATTCTTGGAGCTGTCGCTAGGCCAAAAGGAAGAGCGACAAATAGGTAATGCTTGTCTAGAAAAGAGAATCTCAGAAACTGATAATGATCTGGATGAATCAAAATATGAAGATATGCATCCTGTAAGTCTATTGTGGACATATAAGGCCCTTGCTGAACAAAAGGCAGAAAAGTCACCATTTTGAAAGTTGGTACTCTTACATA
Organism: Bombina bombina; assembly: GCF_027579735.1. NCBI lineage: Eukaryota > Metazoa > Chordata > Amphibia > Anura > Bombinatoridae > Bombina > Bombina bombina. The sequence goes on along the minus strand of NC_069500.1, from coordinate 307,601,672 downwards.
ACGATTCAAAATTTTCAGATCCAGAACTGGTCTGAATGAATTTTCTTTCTTTGGGACAATGAATAGATTTGAATAAAACCCTAGACCCTGTTCCTGAAATGGAACTGGCATGATTACCCCTGAAAACTCCAGGTCTGAAACACAATTCAGGAAAGCCTGAGCCTTTACTGGATTTGCTGGGATGCGTGAGAGAAAATATCTTCTCACAGGAGGTCTTATTCTGAATCCTATTCGATACCCCTGAGAGACAATACTCAGAATCCATTGATTTTGGACAGAATTTATCCAAACATCCTTGAAAAATCTTAATCTTCCCCCTACCAGCTGAACTGGAAGGATTAGGTTTCTGTTCCTTATTTTGTCAAAAGGAACGAAAATGGTTAGAAGCTTTAGATTTACCCTTAGGTCTTTTATCCTCAGGAAAGAGATAGCAATCTGGACTTAGAAGTCATGTCAGCATTCCAAGATTTAAGCCACAAAGCTCTTCTAGCTAAAATAGCTAAAGACATAGATTTAACATCGATTTTGATGATATCACAAATAAAATGATTAGCATGTTGAAGCAAGGGAACAATACTAGACAAATCAGAATCCAATTCTTGTTGCGCTAAATTTTCCAACCAAAAAGTTGATGCAGCTGCAACATCAGCCAAAGAAATTGCCGGCCTGAGAAGATGACCTGAATATAAATAGGCTTTCCTTAGATAAGATTCAAGTTTCCTATCTAAAGGATCTTTAACAGAAGTACTATCTTCCATAGGAAAAGTACTACATTGAGCAAGAGTAGAGATAGCCCCATCAACTTCGGGATCTTTTCCCAAAACTCCAATGTAACTGCTGGCAAAGGATACAATTTTATAAACCTTGAAGAAGGAATAAAAGAAGTACCAGGCCTATTCCATTCCTTAGAAATCATATCAGAAATAGCATCAGGAACTGGAAAAACCTCTGGAGTAACCACAGGAGGTTTATAAACAGAATTTAAATGTCTACTAGTTTTAATATCTAGAGGACTAGTTTCCTCAATTTCCAGTGTAATAAACACTTCTTTTAACAAAGAACGAATATACTCCATTTTAAATAAATAAGTAGATTTGTCAGTGTCAATATCTGAGGAAGGATCTTCTGAAGAGGAGGATAATTCAGTTTGTTGTTGGTCATTTGAAATTTCAGTTTTAAAAGACCTTTTACGTTTATTAGAAGGTGGGATGGCAGACAAAGCCTTCTGAATAGAATCAGTAATAAATTCTTTTAAATTCACAGGTATATCTTGTACATTAGATGTTGAAGGAACAGCAACAGGCAATGTTCTATTACTAATGGACACATTATCTGCATGTAAAAGTTTATCATGACAACTATTACAAACCACAGCTGGAGATATAATCTCCACAAGTTTACAACAAATGCACTTAGCTTTGGTAGAACTGTTATCAGGCAGCAGGGTTCCAACAGTGATTTCTGAGACAGGATCAGATTGAGACATCTTGCAAATGTAAGAGAAAAACAACAACAAAAGCAAAATTATCAATTTCCTTATATGGCAGTTTCAGGAATGGGAAAAAATGCAAACAGCATCGCCCTCTGATAGAGAAAAAAGTCAAGAGGCATATAGGAAGGGGGTTTTAAATAATGAAAATATTTGGCGCCAAGTATGATGCACAACACAAACAGAAAAATTTTTTAGGCGCTAACAAAATCCGGAAATGACACACTCGCGTCATTGAAGACGCAACCTTGTGAAAGGACTCGGCGTCAACTAAGACGCCGGAAGTGACGAATTTGTGTCATCGAACGTAGCTTTGCGCCAAAAATTACACAATATACTTTGGCATTTTGCTCCCTCGCAAGCCTTATTCTACCCGCAAATTTAAAATGACAGTCAATTGAAAAAAAGACTATACCGCAGGTAAGAAATACATTTTTCCTAAAAAATGCATTTCCCATATATGAAACTGACAGTCATGGCAAATATAAGTACAATACATATATTTAAAACTTTATATAAATACATAAAGTGCCAAACCATAGCTGAGAGTGTCTTAAGTAATGAAAACATACCAAAAGACACCCATCCACATATAGCAGATAGCCAAACCAGTACTGAAACGGTTATCAGTAGAGGTAATGGAATATTAGAGTATATCGTCAATCTGAAAAGGGAGGTAGGAGATGAATCTCTGCGACTGATAACAGAGAACCTATGAAATAGATCTCCCGTGAGGAAAACCAGTTCATTCAATAGGTGATACTCCCTTCACATCCCTCTGACATTCACTGTACTCTGAGAGAAATCGGGCTTCGAAATGCTGAGAAGCGCATATCAACGTAGAAATCTTAGCATAAACTTACTTCACCACCTCCATAGGAGGCAAAGTTTGTAAAACTGAATTGTGGGTGTGGTGAGGGGTGTATTTATAGGCATTTTGAGATTTGGGAAACTTTGCCCCTCCTGGTAGGATTGCATATCCCATACGTCACTAGCTCATGGACTCTTGCCAATTACATGAAAGAAAATGGCAATTTCAGTGTAAAAGCAGTAATGCAGCTATTGGAAATCGTGTCGGTATTGCTATACCACAAGCATTTTAGCCTGTAACGCAACGTCAATCCCGCACTCAAAAAAATTACGTTTTTGCGTGGGATTTTCATAGCGCCGGTAATTCAGGTTGTGCGGTGAGGCTAAAAATCTTGCGTTACAGCCTATACCGACACGATCTATACCGCCATCTGAAAGCAGTAGTTGTGAGTTTTGCGCCACAAAAATGTTTCACAAAACTCATAACAAAACTGTTACAAAGTACACTAACATCCATAAACTACCTACTAACCTCTAAACCGCCACCTTCCTGCATCACAAACACTATTTAAAACATATTAACCCCTAATAAATGTATTAACCCCTAATCTGCCGCTCCCGACCGCCGACACTAATACAAATTATTAACCCCTATTCCGCCGCTCCCCGACATTACCGCCACTATAATAAAGTTATTAACCACTAAACCTCCGGCCTCCCACATCTCCGCAACTAAATAAACCTATTAACCCCTAAACCTGCGGCCTCCCACATCTCCGAAACTAAATAAACCTATTAACCCCTAAACCTCCGGCCTCCCACATATCTGCAACTAAATAAACCTATTAACCCCTAAACCGCCGGTCCCCCACATCGCAAAACACTAAATTAAGCTATTAACCCCAAAAACCTAACACCCCTCTAACTTTAAATTAAAATTACTATATTACTCTTTTTAAATAAATAAAAACTTACCTGTGAAATAAAAATAAACCTAACATTAAACTAGAAATTAACCTAACATAACATAACTAATCTAATAAAATAAAAAATACTACCAATTAAAATATCTAAATTACAAATTTAAAAAACCTAACACTAAGAAAAAAATAAAAAATCTAAATTATAACAAAAAAAATCTTATGAAAAATTTTAAAAATCTAGGTTTACCAGAAATAATTAACACTAAAATCTCAAAAAAATAAAAAACACTAAGATTACAAAAAATTACACCTAATCTAATAGCCCTATAAAAATAAAAAAGCCCCCCCAAATAAAAACACCCATAGCCTACATTAAACTATCAATAGCCCTTAAAAGGGCCTTTTGTAGGGCATTGCCTAAATAAATCAGCTCTTTTACCTGTAAAAAAATACAAAGTCCCCCCAACAATAAGACTATGCGTCTGTGAGACTATCAGTGTGTGTGAGAGTGTGTGTGTGTGAGAGAGTGTATGTGTGAGAGATAGTGTGTGTGAGAGAGTGTGTGTGTGTGTAAGACTATGTGTCTGTGAAACTATCAGTGTGTGTGTGAGTGAGAGAGAGCGTGTTTGTGTGGGAGAGTGTGTGTGTGTGAGTGAGAGAGTGTGTTTGTGTGGGAGAGAAAGTGTGTATGTGTGTGTTTGTGCTTTTGGGTGCACACCCTAAGGCAATAGGCTGTGCAACAGTGGATGCCTTTGTCAAGCACAGGTGTGTGAGCGAGTGTGTGTGTGAGAGATAGTGTGTATGTGTGAGAGTGTGTGTGTGTGTGTCTGTGTAAGACTATGTGTATGTGAGACTATCAGTGTGTGTGTGTGTGTGTGAGAGTGATTGTGCGTGTGTAAGACTATGTGTCTGTGAGACTATGAGTGTGTGTGAGAATGTGTTTGAGATATAGTGTGTGTGTGAGTATGTGTGAGAGGGATTGTGTGTGTCAGTGTGTGTGTGTGTGTAAGACTACGTGTCTGAGAGACTATCAGTGTGTGCATGTGTGAGAGAGAGTGTGTGTGTAAAAGATAGTGTGTGTGTGTGTGTGAGTGCGTGTGTGTGCGTGAGACTATGTGTCTGTGAGACTATCAGTGTGTGTGTGTGTGAGTGTGTGTGTGTGTGTGTAAGACTATGTGTCTGTGAAATTATCAGTGTATGTGTGAGAGAGTGTGAGTGTGTGTGTATAAGACTGTGTCTGTGAGACTATCAGTGTGTGTGTGAGTGAGAGAGAGTGTGTTTGTGTGACTTAGAGTGTGTGTGAGTGAGAGAGAGTGTGTTTGTGTGGGAGAGTGTGTTTGTGTGGGAGAGAAAGTGTATGTGTGTGTTTGTGCTTTTGGATGCACACCCTAAGGCAATAGGCTGTGCAACAGTGGATGCCTTTGTTAAGCACAGGTGTGTGAGCGAGTGTGTGTGAGAGATAGTGTGTATGTGTGAGAGAGTGTGTGTGTGTGTGTGTGTGTGTGTGTGTGTGTGTGTGTGTGTGTGTGTGTGTGTGTGTGTGTGTAAGACTATGTGTATCAGAAAAATGATAGTCGCACCACCAAGTTACCAAAATTAGGTACTTTTATTAAGCCAAATTCCAAAAAATCAGCAACGTTTCGGACAAATGTCCTTAATCATGCATAGTTAAACAGACACTGATTCCATTCTTAAATACCTAAACAAGTCCCACCTTCCAAATTAATTAAATCACCTGTATACAACATGTACAACACCTTTACAAAATACTGCTACCTAGTGGTCATACAAAAAAATTACAAGCATATATACAATCTAAAAAAGCAAAGAATTTACACATAGTCAAAATATATGTGTATGTAGTACAAACATATATAGAATACATGATATAACTATAGGTCAATACTCCATTATATAATTTACATCACATATTTAAATATCAAAACATGTATTACCAATATTGTCAAAAAATAATTACAGAAAAACTGACCAATCTAGTTCTTTGTTCATGCCACCTGGAAACAACGTACCTAGTTCATAAATCCAAAACGCTTCACGTTTTTTTAATAATTTGACACGATCACCCCCCCTCCTAGGATGTTTAACCTGCTCTAATATTTGGAACCTTAGTTGGCTAAGGTTATGGCCTGCTGACAAGAAATGATGGGCTACTGGGGCATCACTTTTCTTAGTCCTAATACTACTTTTATGTTGGACAATGCGTTCACGTACAGAGCGTGAGGTCTCCCCCACGTACCCCAACCCACATGGGCATTTAATTAAATAGACAACGAAGTCAGTATTACAGGTGTAGTACCTTTTGATGAAATATTTCTTGCCTGTGCTTGGGTGACTAAAAGTTGGCCCTTTAATTAAACTATTACAGTTTGAACACCCTAAACAGGGAAAACTACCCAAATTCTTCTTGCCAATATATGTTTGAGCAGGACCCTTAGATGGACCAATATCTGCCCTTACCAGAACATCTTTTAAATTTTTGCCCCTTTTGAAAGCAGGCATAGAGGGAATTTTAAATTCCTGGACACCTGGATTACAGGTGCTCAAAATGTGCCAATGTCTACGGAGGATTCTCAGAACCTGTTGGTTCCATTGTGCAGTGCCCCCTTAGTTTGCACACTGTGTGAATCCCAGGTGCTGGATCTTTGGAACTTTTTACCATTAAGACTATGTGTATGTGAGACTATCAGTGTGTGTGTGAGAGAGTGAGAGTGCGTGTGTAAGACTATGTGTCTGTGAGACTATGAGTGTGTGAGTGAGAATGTGTTTGAGATATAGTATGTGTGTGAGTATAATTAAGAGAGATTGTGTGTGTGTGTGAGTGTGTGTGTGTGTAAGACTATGTGTCTGAGAGACTATCAGTGTGTGCATGTGTGAGAGAGAGTGTGTGTGTAAAAGATAGTGTGTGTGAGTGTGTGTGTGTGTGAGACTATGTGTCTGTGAGACTATCAGTGTGTGTGTGTGAGAGTGTGTGTGTGAGAGTGTGTGTGAGAGAGTGTGTGTGTGTGTGTGTGTAAGACTATGTGTCTGTGAAACTATCAATGTGTGTGTGAGTGAGAGAGAGAGTGTGTGTGAGTGTGTGTGTGAGAGAGTGTTTCAGAGATAGTGTGTGTGTGTGAGTGTGTAAGACTATGGCCTAGATTTGGAGTTTTGTCGGTAACGACCCGAAAAACTAACGCCGGCTTTTTTCTGGCCGCACCATAAAAATAACTCTGGTATCGAGAGTCCACATAAAGGCTGCGTTAGGCTCCAAAAAAGGAGCATAGAGCATTTTTAACGCAGCTTCAACTCTCGATACCAGAGTTGCTTATGGACGCGGCCAGCCTCAAAAACGTGCTCGTGCACGATTCCCCCATAGGAAACAATGGGGCTGTTTGAGCTGAAAAAAAACCTAACACCTGCAAAAAAAGCCGCGTTCAGCTCCTAACGCAGCCCCATTGTTTGCTATGCGGTAACCCTTCCTACGTCTGCACTTAACACTCTAACATGTACCCCGAGTCTAAACACCCCTAACCTTACACTTATTAACCCCTAATCTGCCGCCCCCGCTATCGCTGACCCCTGCATATTATTATTAACCCCTAATCTGCCGCTCTGTAAACCGCCGCTACTTACATTATCCCTATGTACCCCTAATCTGCTGCCCCTAACACCGCCGACCCCTATATTATATTTATTAACCCCTAATCTGCCCCCCACAACGTCGCCTCCACCTGCCTACACTTATTAACCCCTAATCTGCCGACTGGACCTGAGCGCTACTATAATAAAGTTATTAACCCCTAATCCGCCTCACTAACCCTATCATAAATAGTATTAACCCCTAATCTGCCCTCCCTAACATCGCCGACACCTAACTTCAATTATTAACCCCTAATCTGCCGACCGAATCTCGCCGCTATTCTAATAAATGTATTAACCCCTAAAGCTAAGTCTAACCCTAATACTAACACCCCCCTAAGTTAAATATAATTTAAATCTAACGAAATTAATTAACTCTTATTAAATAAATTATTCCAATTTAAAGCTAAATACTTACCTGTAAAATAAATCCTAATATAGCTACAATATAAATTATAATTATATTATAGCTATTTTAGGATTTATATTTATTTTACAGGTAACTTTGTATTTATTTTAACCAGGTACAATAGCTATTAAATAGTTAAGAACTATTTAATAGCTAAAATAGTTAAAATAATTACAAATTTACCTGTAAAAGAAATCCTAACCTAAGTTACAAATAAACCTAACACTAGACTATCAATAAATTAATTAAATAAACTACCTACAATTACCTACAATTAACCTAACACTACACTATCAATAAATTAATTAAATACAATTGCTACAAATAAATACAATTAAATAAACTAGCTAAAGTACAAAAAATAAAAAAGAACTAAGTTACAAAAAATAAAAAAATATTTACAAACATAAGAAAAATATTACAACCATTTTAAACTAATTACACCTACTCTAAGCCCCCTAATAAAATAACAAAGCCCCCCAAAATAAAAAAATGCCCTACCCTATTCTAAATTACTAAAGTTCAAAGCTCTTTTACCTTACCAGCCCTGAACAGGGCCCTTTGCGGGGCATGCCCCAAGAAATTCAGCTCTTTTGCCTGTAAAAAAAAACATACAATACCCCCCCCCCCAACATTACAACCCACCACCCACATACCCCTAATCTAACCCAAACCCCCCTTAAATAAACCTAACACTAAGCCCCTGAAGATCATCCTACCTTGTCTTCACCATACCAGGTTCACCGATCGGTCCAGAAGAGCTCCTCCAATGTCCTGATCCAAGCCCAAGCGGGGGGCTGAAGAGGTCCATGATCCGGCTGAAGTCTTCATCCAAGCGGGCCAGAAGAGGTCTTCCATCCGATTGAAGTCTTCATCCAAGCGGCATCCATCCGGAGCGAAGCGGCAGCATCCTGAAGACCTCCACCGTGGAACATCCATCCTGGCCGACGACTGAACGACGAATGACGGTTCCTTTAAATGACGTCATCCAAGATGGCGTCCCTCGAATTCCGATTGGCTGATAGGATTCTATCAGCCAATCGGAATTAAGGTAGGAATATTCTGATTGGCTGATGGAATCAGCCAATCAGAATCAAGTTCAATCCGATTGGCTGATCCAATCAGCCAATCAGATTGAGCTTGCATTCTATTGGCTGATCGGAACAGCCAATAGAATGCGAGCTCAATCTGATTGGCTGATCGGATCAGCCAATCGGATTGAACTTGATTCTGATTGGCTGATTCCATCAGCCAATCAGAATATTCCTACCTTAATTCCGATTGGCTGATAGAATCCTATCAGCCAATCGGAATTCGAGGGACGCCATCTTGGATGACGTCATTTAAAGGAACCGTCATTCGTCGTTCAGTCGTCGGCCAGGATGGATGTTCCGCGGTGGAGGTCTTCAGGATGCTGCCGCTTCGCTCCGGATGGATGCCGCTTGGATGAAGACTTCAATCGGATGGAAGACGTCTTCTGGCCCGCTTGTATGAAGACTTCAGCCGGATCATGGACCTCTTCAGCCCCCCGCTTGGGCTTGGATCAGGACATCGGAGGAGCTCTTCTGGACCGATCGGTGAACCTGGTATGGTGAAGACAAGGTAGGATGATCTTCAGGGGCTTAGTGTTAGGTTTATTTAAGGGGGGTTTGGGTTAGATTAGGGGTATGTGGGTGGTGGGTTGTAATGTTGGGGGGGGTATTGTATGTTTTTTTTTACAGGCAAAAGAGCTGAATTTCTTGGGGCATGCCCCGCAAAGGGCCCTGTTCAGGGCTGGTAAGGTAAAAGAGCTTTGAACTTTAGTAATTTAGAATAGGGTAGGGCATTTTTTTATTTTGGGGGGCTTTGTTATTTTATTAGGGGGCTTAGAGTAGGTGTAATTAGTTTAAAATTGTTGTAATATTTTTCTTATGTTTGTAAATATTTTTTTATTTTTTGTAACTTAGTTCTTTTTTATTTTTTGTACTTTAGCTAGTTTATTTCATTGTATTTATTTGTAGCAATTGTATTTAATTAATTTATTGATAGTGTAGTGTTAGGTTAATTGTAGGTAATTGTAGGTAGTTTATTTAATTAATTTATTGATAGTCTAGTGTTAGGTTTATTTGTAACTCAGGTTAGGATTTCTTTTACAGGTAAATTTGTAATTATTTTAACTATTTTAGCTATTAAATAGTTCTTAACTATTTAATAGCTATTGTACCTGGTTAAAATAAATACAAAGTTACCTGTAAAATAAATATAAATCCTAAAATAGTTACAATATAATTATAATTTATATTGTAGCTATATTAGGATTTATTTTACAGGTAAGTATTTAGATTTAAATTGGAATAATTTATTTAATAAGAGTTAATTAATTTCGTTAGATTTAAATTATATTTAATTTAAGGGGGTGTTAGTATTAGGGTTAGACTTAGCTTTAGGGGTTAATACATTTATTAGAATAGCGGCGAGATTCGGTCGGCAGATTAGGGGTTAATAATTGAAGTTAGGTGTCGGCGATGTTAGGGAGGGCAGATTAGGGGTTAATACTATTTATTATAGGGTTAGTGAGGCGGATTAGGGGTTAATAACTTTATTATAGTAGCGCTCAGGTCCGATCGGCAGATTAGGGGTTAATAAGTGTAGACAGGTGGAGGCGACGTTGTGGGGGGCAGATTAGGGGTTAATAAATATAATATAGGGGTCGGCGGTGTTAGGGGCAGCAGATTAGGGGTACATAAGGATAACGTAGGTGGCGGCGCTTTGCGGTCGGCAGATTAGGGGTTAATAAGTGTAGGCAGGTGGAGGCGACGTTGAGGGGGGCAGATTAGGGGTTAATAAATATAATACAGGGGTCGGCAGTGTTAGGGGCAGCAGATTAGGGGTACATAAGGATAACGTAGGTGGCGGTCGTCAGATTAGGGGTTAAAAAATTTTTTTTAGAGTGTCGGCGATGTGGGGGGACCTCGGTTTAGGGGTACATAGGTAGTTTATGGGTGTTAGTGTACTTTAGAGCACAGTAGTTAAGAGCTTTATAAACCGGCGTTAGCCCAGAAAGCTCTTAACTACTGACTTTTTTCCTGCGGCTGGAGTTTTGTCGTTAGATGTCTAACGCTCACTTCAGAAACGACTCTAAATACCGGAGTTAGAAAAATCCCATTGAAAAGATAGGATACGCAATTTACATAAGGGGATCTGCGGTATGGAAAAGTCGCGGCTGGAAAGTGAGCGTTAGACCCTATTTTGAGTGACTCCAAATACCGGCGGTAGCCTAAAACCAGCGTTAGGAGCCTCTAACGCTGGTTTTCACGGCTAACGCCAAACTCTAAATCTAGGCCTATGTGTCTGTAAAACTATCAGTGTGTGTGACAGAGTGTGTGTGAGAGAGTATGTGTGAAAGAGTGTGTGTGAGTGTGTGTAAGACTATGTGTCTGTGAGACTATCAGTGTGTGCATGTGTGTGTGTGTGAGAGATATGTGTGTGAGAGAAATTTGTGTGTGTGTGTGTGTGTGTGAGAGAGAGAGTGAGTGTGTGTGTAAGACTATGCGTCTGTGAGACTATAAGTGTGTGTGTGAGTGAGAGTGTGTTTGTGTGGGAGAGTGTGTGTGTGAGTGAGAGAGAATGTGTTTGTGTGGGAGAGTGTGTTAGTGTGGGAGAGAGAGTGTGTATGTGTGTGTTTGTGCTTTTGGGTGCATACCCTAAGGCAAAAGCCTTGCCTTTGTCAACCACAGGTTTAACTGCTGCATCTTTATATGCATACCCTTGTTAGACTGGAAATCAAGTGGCTGGGTAGCTCTGCAGGTGTGGCAGTGTTAGGAGCAGTCAGTGGGTATGGCCAGGCAGTTCAGTTTGTGGGCATGGCTGTGTGGGATTTCCAAATTCTTTGTTTCACTTTTGTGAAACTTACGGCTAGATTTGGAGTTTTGTCGGTAACGACCCTAAAATCTAACGCCGGCTTTTTTCTGGCCGCACCATAAAAATAACTCTGGTATTGAGAGTCCACATAAAGGCTGCGTTAGGTTCCAAAAAAGGAGCGTAGAGCATTTTTAACGCAACTTCAACTCTCGATACCAGAGTTGCTTACGCAAGCGGCCAGCCTCAAAAACGTGCTCGTGCACGATTCCCCCATAGAAAACAATGGGGCTGTTTGAGCTGAAAAAAACCTAACACCTGCAAAAAAAAGCCGCGTTCAGCTCTTAACGCAGCCCCATTGTTTGCTATGCGGAAACACTTCCTACGTCTGCACCTAACACCCTAACATGTACCCCGAGTCTAAACACCCCTAACCTTACACTTATTAACCCCTAATCTGCCGCCCCCCGCTATCGCTGACACCTGCATTTTATTTTTAACCCCTAATCTGCCGCTCCGTAAACCGCCGCTACTTACATTATCCTTATGTACCCCTAATCTGCTGCCCCTAACACCGCCGACCCCTATATTATATTTATTAACCCCTAATCTGCCGCCCACAACGTCGCCCCCATCTGCCTACACTTATTAACCCCTAATCTGCCGAGCGGACCGCACCGCTACTATAATAAAGTTATTAACCCCTAATCCACCTCACTAACCCTATAATAAATAGTATTAACCCCTAATCTGCCCTCCCTAACATCGCCGACACCTAACTTCAATTATTAACCCCTAATCTGACGACCGGAGCTCACCGCTATTCTAATAAATGTATTAACCCCTAAAGCTAAGTCTAACCCTAACACTAACACCCCCCTAACTTAAATATAATTTTAATCTAACGAAATTAATTAACTCTTATTAAATAAATTATTCCTATTTAAAGCTAAATACTTACCTGTAAAATAAATCCTAATATAGCTACAATATAAATTATAATTACATTGTAGCTATTTTAGGATTAATATTTATTTTACAGGCAACTTTGTATTTATTTTAACCAGGTTCAATAGCTATTAAATAGTTAAGAAATATTTAATAGCTACCTAGTTAAAATAAATACAAAATTATCTGTAAAATAAATCCTAACCTAAGTTACAATTAAACCTAACACTATACTATCATTAAATTAATTATATAAAATATCTACAATTACCTACAATTAAACCTAACACTACACTATCAATACATTAATTAAATACAATATCTACAAATAACTACAATTAAATAAACTAACTAAAGTACAAAAAATAAAAAAGAACTAAGTTACAAAAAATAAAAAAGTATTTACAAACATAAGAAAAATATTACAACAATTTTAAACTAATTACATCTACTCTAAGCCCCCTAATAAAATAACAAAGACCCCCAAAATAAAAAATGCCCTACCCTATTCTAAATTACTAAAGTTCAAAGCTCTTTTACCTTACCAGCCCTGAACAGGGCCCTTTGCGGGGCATGCCCCAAGAAGTTCAGCTCTTTTGCCTGTAAAAAAAACATACAATACCCCCCCCAACATTACAACCCACCACCCACATACCCCTAATCTAACCCAAACCCCCCTTAAATAAACCTAACACTAAGCCCCTGAAGATCATCCTACCTTGTCTTCACCTCACCAGGTATCACCGATCCGTCCTGGCTCCAAAATCTTCATCCAACCCAAGCGGGGGCTGGCGATCCATTATCCGGTGGCTGAAGAGGTCCAGAAGAGGCTCCAAAGTCTTCATCCTATCCGGGAAGAAGAGTAGATCCGGACCGGCAACCATCATCTTCCAAGCGGCATCTTCTATCTTCATCCGATGAGGACCGGCTCCATCCTGAAGACCTCCGACGCGGACCCATCTTCATCCGGCGACGTCCAACTGAAGAATGAAGGTTCCTTTAAGGGACGTCATCCAAGATGGCGTCCCTCGAATAACGATTGACTGATAGGATTCTATCAAAAAAGAGAGAATACAACTCTATCACTCTTTACTGATAGTAATGATTTTATGTTTTTGTTTTCTTTTTAAATATTGAATATGTATAGTATACAGTAAATATAATGTAATATATTCATATTTTTAAAAAATCTGAATATTTAATAACCTTATTAAAGTGTGAAATGAAAAATTATGAATAGTTATTAAAGTTATTTGTAAATGTGTCAAACATATCTTAAATGTTTCACATGAAAAGGGGTTAATATGTATCTTGGTGCTAATGGTAAACGTGCAAATAAAAACAAGTTCATGTAATTAATTTGCCAAAGAAAACCAATAAATAAACCCACAATGCAACAGACTGGATATACCAGCAATTATGCATGTTTCTTTCTCAACCCAGTCCTGAGACAGCAGCTCCAAGAGGTATATGGCGTGGATAACATGCCAGTCTGCCCTCTTTTTCCCAGTAGGCCAGAGTAAGAGGTATTTAGGACATCTAGCACCTCAGAGGTGGGTGCAGAGTATTCTGACCCTATTTGCAGCTTTGTTTACTGAGCTAAGGCTAGGGAGCTCATTGCTACCACTTAGTTCTAGTTATTTAAGGTATTTATTGTGTTATTATTAATCATTGATGTTATGGTCTTTTCCCCAATTGTCTCTGTCTAGTATAATCATTACTAGGTCTAGGAGGAGTTCAGAAGGGACAATCTGTGTTAAATTTATATGACAAATCAGGCTAGAATTTGTTAAAAGAGACAAAGGACTGCAATGTTTTTCCAATGATCCATTTTACCTGCTAGAATGTAATACATTGCTTTTAAACAGCTCATTTACCTTTGTTTTGTTATGTGAAATATCTGCTTTTCCTGTAGAAACTATCACTGATACTAAAACCTTTAATACAACAGTAATGGCTACAGAAAAAAACTATGTAAACAAAAGGAAGCCCTTTTAAAAACCAACACCAACGTTTAAGGGATAGTTTACTCCCCTTTAATTTGTTACCAATGAGCCACTTTACCTGCTGGAGTGTATTAAATTGTTTCAAGGTACGGCGATTAAAGATGGCGTCCTTTGAATTCCTATTGCCTTCTTTGATTCTTCAAATTCAAATCAGCCAATAGGATGAGAGTTACTGAAATCCTACTAGCTGTTCAAATCAGCCAATAGGATGAGAGCTACTGAAATTCTATTGGCTAGTCAAATCCCTTAACCAGACAACAGAATCACTTCCTGCTGATTTAGCAACTTTAATAATTGCACAACATTTCATTTTAGATTAAATATTTGGCAGTTAGTTGGTCTGTAGTCTGCAACACAATGGCGTATATATATACTATGGAGAAGGACATTTTCTATAAATTGAACAATTCTGACTTGTTCAAACTTGTTTGGGCAGACTGGAAGGAACAGTACGACACTGACTGTAAGCCCAACACCACTACCCATGACATTTAACTATGGTTCGCGCCCTCATACACTTTAATGTTTAACATAACGGGACACAGTTTGAGACCTAGCCATCCCCACACTTTCTTCATTTTCCCCTCCTTCACTCTCCCCTCTCCAGTTCCCCTTTACCTTCTATCTACATAAGTACATGTGATCTCTCGAGGGCATGTAGGCCCTTCTATAACCTTATTTTATTTCCGAGCTCTATCACCCTTCATATCATAACCCAAACTAGAGTATTACTAATGAGACCACGAAGAGGTCTCTCGGATTGCTAACTATTCCTTTCTATCGCTATTGACACTCAGATTAGACCCATTGGAGAGCCTCTAGATTCTAATCAGCAGATTTATAGTTAGGCTATCAAGTTCTCCAATATTACCCACAAACCTACTTGCACCTAGGTATTTTAATATTGTTAGCATATATATGATGTTGCCTTGTAATAGAATTTTTTTCTTTCTATGTTTATATTTTTTATTTTAAAAACTCCAATAAAAAATTTAAACATAAATATTTGGCAGTTGACTTTTCTTTAATATTCTAGAACATTATTTTATGGTAGCATGTCATTTGCTGACCTGATTACAATTCAGCACATGTACATTGTTTAAAGGGACATTCAGTGTACAATGTAATCCTCTATAAAATGTCATTATTAATAGAAAATAAACTTTGCAAAGCACTTTCATTATTTTTTTCACTCACTCTAATTGTAATTTAATACTGAAAGTTTTGGTTTTAACCATCTACAGAGAACCTAGAGTGTATCCTGCCCTACAAAGAGTATATTCTAATTTCTTATAAACCCAGCATTTGCTCCAAAATAAATAAATAAATGCTAAGAGACTGGCTGAGCTCTGTAGCAACCCAAGGGTTGCAGGTTCGATCCCTGGCGAGGTCCACTCAGCCTTTCACCCTTCCGAGGTCGATTAAATGAGCAGCGCCTTGAGACCCTTATGGATGATTAGCCGAGCTTTACAAGTACCCAATGCATACATACAGAAATTAGGGTAAAAATGGACTAAAAACCCAATATGCTGCCATTTTTTTTATCCTTACCTCTAAAAAGTTCAACTAAGTTTTTAAGAGCTGGTGATTATTTGAAATTTGTATGTAATGGTGAAGGGAGGGGAATTATTGACTTTGTTTACTGAGCAAAGGCTAGGAAGCTCATTGCTACCACTTAGTTCTAGTTATTGAAGGTATTTATTATGTTATTATTAATCATTGATAAATATGACCATGTTATGGTCTTTTCCCCAATTGTCTCTGTCTAGTATAATCATTACTAGGTCTAGGAGGAGTTCAGAAGGGATCATCTGTGTTAAATTGATATGAAAAATCAGGCTAGAATGTGTTAAAAGAGATAAAGGACTGCAATGTTTTTCCAATGATCCATTTTACCTGCTAGAATGTAATACATTGCTTTTAAACAGCTCATTTACCTTTGTTTTGTTATGTGAAATATCTGCTTTTCCTGTAGAAACTATCACTGATACTAAAACTGTTAATACAACAGTAATGGCTACAGAAAAAAAAACTATGTAAACAAAAGGAAGCCCTTTTAAAAAGGATGCTCAGGCACCAACTTTTAAGGGATAGTTTACTCAAAAAATGTCTCCCCTTTAATTTGTTACCAATGAGCCAATTTACCTGTTGGAGTGTATTAAATTGTTTACAAGTATTTCCATTAACCTTATATTGGCATTTAAAATAGATTATTTAGTCTGTGGTATCCCCACCCATCCTGAAAGTTTTTGGCCTCAAGGCCAAGCTGTGTTAACACAGCCAGTAAAATAAATTACACTCCCAGTGGGTTATAAAAGAGATAAGGTAATAATATGTTAATTTTCCACTGTTCTCTCCAAGTATTGGTGATTGGTTTAAGGACAGATATAAGATAAATAAGCAGGTATATGTACACAAGGTGATAATGTAATGAGATCTGATTATACCTACAAGCTCAACCCATTTTATTAGGTTGTGGCTTAAAAACACAAAATCAGCTAATTCATATACACAAATAAGCCTTAAGAATGCAAATCTCATACATTTTATACTAGTAAAAAAATAAAAAAGTAAACACATTAAGGGAAAACCTATTTTATAGTATACTGTCCCTTTAAATAATAAAATGAACTATTATCTGCTGCTTGCCTGAGTGAAACAATAATAAAAATATTATACATTCTTTTATATATATATATAAAAGGCAGTACACAATTACTCAGAAGATAAAAATAATGAATAGCTTTATAATATGAAACAAAAGATACTATACCAAATATGGCCAGCAGAGGGCTCCAGACAACTATGCAGAGAAAGGTTTGTGCTGCTGTGTTCATGTCCTTCTAGAACAATGTTTTTCAGTCAGTGGAAGCACATCCTAGGTAATTATTGTTAGGGCTGAAGTGGAAAGTACTGATCTTCGGCGAGATTACATATACGGCACAGGCTTCAGCGCAAGCCGCCCGTAATTTCACCTCGCACATCGGGGTATCCAATAACCCCCCCCCCCCCGGCAATTCATAAAGTGCCGTAACTTGGATAAATTAGCGATGTCCAGAAATGAGTGTAAATACACATTTCTGGAGCTGCTAGTGACTTAACAGCACTTTAGAAACTGCCGGCGCCTAAGAAAAATAAAAAAAATATCAAATCTCCCGTAAATGTCTAACCGGCCTCCCAAAAATAAAGCTGACACGTATAACCCCTATATCCCCCATCAAACCCACATCCTAACTAATAAAAGTATTAACTCCTAAACCGACAACCCCCCACAACGCAATATGCCTAATTAAACTATTAACCCCTATATCAGCCATCAAACCCACACCGCAAGTAATAACTAAAGTCTTAACCCCTAAATCCGCCAACCCCAACATCACAAACTACAGGGGCGGAACTACCGTTGATGCAAGAGTCGCCATTGCGACCGGGACCAGCAGGTCCCTCCCACAGGGGGGCCCAAGACTTCAGTTTGTATTTTTTTTTTTTTTAATTATTATTAATTTTTTTTTAAAAAAAATTCTTTCAAAATCCTGACCTTATCCATTTTAATTTAAATAAAACTAATTCCAATTTCCAGGGCAGCCAGGCACTGCAGCACAATTGCACATGTCACAAACAAACTGTATTTGACGTTTGATTGACCTGCCGGCTGCCCTGGAACTTCCCATTTTGCCGCGCACTGCCGCGCAGATAGGTTAGAGAGTCTGCCTCCTCCGGACCTGACTGACTGGCTACACGGCGTATCTCATCATCAATCTCCTTGTGACTGCACGTGCAACCTTGTCAGTAGCAGGAGTCAAGTCAGTGGAGTGGAACTGGAACTGGTCTGGGAGTCTGCAGGCTAGCGCGTGGTAGTGACTGCGATGGAGACCAGAGAATTGGACTGAAGACTTCTGGACTCTGGAAGCCACGGTGAGCTCAGGCTGAGGGGGGGGTTGGGGGTGTACACGGGGGGGCCGTGTCGTGTTGGCTCTGACTGGGAGAAAATCTCCCGAATCCCTTCCACTCTCTCTCTTGATGACAGTCTGTCTCTCTGTGACAGTCTCAATCTCTCTGCATGCTGCCCGTGTGCCACCGTGCTCCCCTGGTCTGTTTCTACCTCCGGGTGTCCTCTCGCAGAGATAGTGTACTATGCCCGAACTACTGAGAGAGCACTCACACACTGTCAGCTCCCAGAGTATGAGGTAGAAGGTGAGTGGCCCGTTTGGCACAGGTTATGTGGGGTTAATAGGTAGATGGGGGGCTTAAAGTGTGTCTAAATTGTTTGTGTGGGTACTAGACCTAGTGAGTCAGTGGGCTGTGATTTAGGGTAATATATACCTTGAATGGTCATCTGTAGTAAGTGAAGTGTTATTACTCTGGGTGTGAGTCTCACACCCAGATTATTAACACTTCAATTACTACATATGACCATTCAATTTATTCAAGGTATATATTGCCCTAAATCACAGCCTACTGACTCACCAGGTCTACCCAGTGTTTTAACCATAGAGCTATTCTGGCAATTTTAACTGCCACCAAACCATAAAATGTAACCTTTAATAATACTGCTAGAGCCTCATCTAAATAAATAAGTTCTTAAATGTGTAACCCTCTGCAACATCAATTGTGAGATTGTGTCTGCTATTAGTCGTCTCTTTAGGTTGGCTGACCAACAGTGTGTAGCTTGTAGATTGTAAGTGTAAGTAATAGTGTGTCTGTGTGTGTGTGTGAATGTGTGGGTGCGTCTGTGTGTATGTATGTATGTGTGTGCTTGAGTGTGTATGTATGAGTTACTGCGTGTGCACGCATGTGTGTGTGTGTATGTATATGTGTGTGTGGGTGTACATGTATATATATACACACACACACACACACACACACATACATACATACATACATACATATATATATATATATGTGTATGTGTATATGTATATGTGTGCTTGTGCGAGCGCATGTGTGTGTATGTATATGTGTCTGTCTCTTGGCTACAAAATTAGGGCACTTCCATTTTTTATTTATATCATGGTGGAAGGACTCTTGTGCTGTTTTCTAGTATGGCTTTTACAATGGAATTGTTCTAAAGATTTTAAAAAACAGAAAAAGGAAAATATACATTAAAATAAAAAATAGAGAGAAAACTGTTTTTTCTTTTTTGTTTTGTTATGATTTTTTTTTTTAAAGAGGAGGGATAAATAATATAATATATATATTTTTTAATGTATAATATAGCATATATATATATATATATATATATATATATATATATATATATATATATATATATATATACATATACATTTTAATTCCTGTCCCATGATCCACTATCACAACTAGAATCACTCAAACTGAATAATCTGTACCAGTCTGGTACGGTCAAGGCTAAGGCTGAAAAGCTGTTTGGAATCGTAGTACACCTTTGCTACGCAAACGGATCCCTGCTGACATTGCAAACCGGAACCGCAAATTTAGCAGGACGGTTACATCGAAACAGTTTGTTTTTTCCAAGTCACCGACGGAAACGGATTCTGGAAGTAGACACTGCACTAAGGTTGTACAATAACGAAAAAAACCTTTGACATTGGTCAAATTATACACACATATGAGAGATATTGTGTAAACCCCAAAAAAGATACACTGGGACTGGTAATTACCACTAACACTCAAACAGATACAGCTGTACCATCTTAAGTTTGTAAGAATTGTAAATATTAACTGTGGATCAACGTATCATATTAAGTTACAAATGTTTACATTCTTTGATGCTGGCATCCAAATAGATTAGATTTTTTTATCAACCATTTTTAGATATTTTAGATTAAATTTTATATGTATGATTTTCATGTATAATTTGTAGGTATTTTATCATATGCCGTATTAAATTTATGATATTTAGAAAAATAGATCCTGTCATCTGTTAGACCTATTACGCTCATCATACTCTGTCATAGTACACGTTAGACCTATTACGCTCATCACACTCTGTCATAGTACACATTAGACCTATTACGCTCATCATACTCTGTCATAGTACACGTTAGACCTATTATGCTCATCACACTCTGTCATAGTACACGTTAGACCTATTACGCTCATCATACTCTGTCATAGTACACGTTAGACCTATTATGCTCATCATACTCTGTCATAGTACACGTTAGACCTATTACGCTCATCACACTCTGTCATAGTACACGTTAGACCTATTACGCTCATCATACTCTGTCATAGTACACGTTAGACCTATTACGCTCATCATACTCTGTCATAGTACACGTTAGACCTATTACGCTCATCACACTCTGTCATAGTACACGTTAGACCTATTACGCTCATCATACTCTGTCATAGTACACGTTAGACCTATTACGCTCATCACACTCTGTCATAGTACACGTTAGACCTATTACGCTCATCACACTCTGTCATAGTACACGTTAGACCTATTACGCTCATCATACTCTGTCATAGTACACGTTAGACCTATTACGCTCATCATACTCTGTCATAGTACACGTTAGACCTATTACGCTCATCATACTCTGTCATAGTACACGTTAGACCTATTACGCTCATCATACTCTGTCATAGTACACGTTAGACCTATTACGCTCATCACACTCTGTCATAGTACACGTTAGACCTATTACGCTCATCATACTCTGTCATAGTACACGTTAGACCTATTACGCTCATCATACTCTGTCATAGTACACGTTAGACCTATTACGCTCATCATACTCTGTCATAGTACACGTTAGACCTATTACGCTCATCATACTCTGTCATAGTACACGTTAGACCTATTATGCTCATCATACTCTGTCATAGTACACGTTAGACCTATTACGCTCATCATACTCTGTCATAGTACACGTTAGACCTATTACGCTCATCACACTCTGTCATAGTACACGTTAGACCTATTACGCTCATCACACTCTGTCATAGTACACGTTAGACCTATTACGCTCATCATACTCTGTCATAGTACACGTTAGACCTATTACGCTCATCATACTCTGTCATAGTACACGTTAGACCTATTACGCTCATCATACTCTGTCATAGTACACGTTAGACCTATTACGCTCATCATACTCTGTCATAGTATACGTTAGACCTATTACGCTCATCACACTCTGTCATAGTACACGTTAGACCTATTACGCTCATCACACTCTGTCATAGTACACGTTAGACCTATTACGCTCATCATACTCTGTCATAGTACACGTTAGACCTATTACGCTCATCATACTCTGTCATAGTACACGTTAGACCTATTACGCTCATCATACTCTGTCATAGTACACGTTAGACCTATTACGCTCATCATACTCTGTCATAGTACACGTTAGACCTATTACGCTCATCATACTCTGTCATAGTACACGTTAGACCTATTATGCTCATCATACTCTGTCATAGTACACGTTAGACCTATTACGCTCATCATACTCTGTCATAGTACATTGTAGACAAACAAAGGTTAATCCACTAGTTCTATTATTCTGGAACTTAACCCATTCATCTCCAATATAATCCACAAACACTTAGCACCTTATCAGTGAATTTTATTAACTTTGCATCTTTTAAATTTATACTCAGAGATAAAGGTATATTCAAGTAAAATATATAGGAGCATTATATACCGACAATAAAGAATAGCAAACGCTTATTTCTCATAATAATTGAATCATGAAAATCAGTACAAGATAAGACTATAATTTTTCAAAAAAACTTTAATATTCTAAATTTAAAACAAGATATCTTGTATACCAAATTCTCTCACAATTAACCCTACAGTCTTGTAGCTGTTTAGCGCTATCCCAACCATCTCCACTTCTATAATAGTTTCTAACTGAACACATAAGTGAGCCAATAACAATCTGTATGTATATATATATATATATATATATATATATGCAGCCACCAATCAGCAGCTAGAATCTAGGTTATTTGCTGCTCCTGAGCTTACCTAGATAAGCCTTTCAGCAAAGGATAACAAGAGAAGGAAGCAAATTCAATAATATAAGTAAATTGGAAAGTTGTTTAAAATTGTATGCTCTGTCTAAATCATGATATTCTAATTATGTCTTTACTGTCCCTTTAATGTTAAACCCAGGCCCATAATTATAAAATACTTAAATTTCCAAGACAAGGTGAAAATCTTGCAAGCATACAGAAATAAAAAAATGTTGTTTTTTTTAAATAAAGTTTTTATTATTCCAGTACTTTTCCTATCAGACATCTAATAGAAGGAAACTCTGCGCCAGGATAATTCAAGAAGGGAGGACGGCAAAATTGCTGTATCCTGCTAGAATAAGTATAAAAACGAAGAAAGGTTTTAAGACTTTTGACATTCCACAAGAGGCAGAGAGATTTTTAAGAGATGAAACTAAATAAGCAAGTGGTTATAGATACTTTGGATTACAGAAATCAGTCGAGTTCAGTTTGTATTCACCATAATATGTTGAGAAGGGTGACAGGGCTGTCTGAAAATAGATTTAAATCTCTTAGGTGTACTCAATATTCTCCCCTTTTCCCCTCCTTTTTTTCTCTTCTCTTTCCTTCCCACTGGTATCTATCTACTTGATGAAGGATTTATAACTTTGGGTCATGGAATGTATGAGGTTTCACCTCTCCAATTAAAAGAAAGTCTATTTTACAGCATTTGAATAAACTGAAAATGAATATAGGCTTTATTCAAGAAACCCATCTTAATGAGTTTGACAGTAAAAAGCTAAAGTGGGGCTCGTGGGAGAGGTTTGTTTTTCTCCGGCAAATCATAGGAAAAAAAGTGTTGCTATATTATTCAGGAAAAATCTACAATATCAAATTGTTAGAAAAGAAGTGGATGAGCAAGGTACATTTATAATATTGGAAGTAGATTTGGGCAAGAAAATAATGGTACTCTGTAACGTATATGGCCCTAATGAAAAGAAAGGATGTTTTTGGAAATTAATACAAATGAAGCTTTTAGAGTTTGGTCAGAATATAATTATTATTTGAGATGATTTCAATATGACCTCTGCATGGCAACTGGATAGGAAAAGAAGTGGGAACAGGGTCTTGAGCATGTGTAGTGATACTAAATTTCTTAAGACCATGTGTTATAACCTTGATTTAATGAATATTTGGAGGAATAACTACCCAGACACTAGAGAATGTACCTGTATATCCAAGGCACACAAATCTTTATCACGTATTTATATGTTTCTGATTAGCAAAACTTTATTTTCTGATGTGCAGAAGGTATCAATCATGTTGATTACAATATTGGATTATGCCCCTATATTACTGTCTCTAGTAATTAACCCAGGAAAATATCTAAGTGGTAATTTCTATTTTCTGAAGTATTTATACAATAATTTGAATTTTCTGAACTTTTTATTAATTAAGTGGGAAGAATATTATAGCAGGAACAAGAACTCGGTAGATAATCTAGAAATAATTAGGCAAGATTTTAAAGATGTAATTTGGGGAGAAATATTAGCATTCTTAGTGATAAGGAAAAGAAAGAATAATTCTTATCAAATCCAACTCACCAACCATATTGTTAATACATTTCCGTAATAGAAAGAGATTCTTTTTATACCCAAAAGGAAATCCAATGTGAGTTAAAAAGGAATAGTAGATTCATGTCATTGGGCAATAAGATAGGGAAGTTTATGGCTAATTTGGTTAAGTCTTAAAAGAAGAACAATTGTATCATGTCTATTCAAGTTAAAGACAAAATAATAAATCAGCCACAGGATATTGTGGGGGAATTTTATCAATTTTTCAAAGATTTATATGCCAATAAGGAGACTGATACTTCAAACAGAGAGCAATTTTGGAATAAGATACAAATGACCTACTTACAGCAAAATCAAAAGGCCACTTCTCTCTGCTTATCCTCCTTGATCTGTCCGCAGCCTTTGATACTGTTCACCACCCTCTTTTGCTCCAAAGCCTTCAATCCTTCTGCATTTGTGACACAGCCCTCTTTTGGTTCTCTTCCTACCTGTCAAACCGTACCTTTAGTGCCTTCTCTGGGGCTCTGCCCCGTCACAACTTTCTGTTGGGGTACCGCAAGGCTCTGTCCTCGGTCCCCTTCTCTTCTCAATCTACACATCATAATTAGGTTCCCTAATAAACTCTAACGGGTTCCAATATCATTTGTATGCTGACGACACCCAAATCTACTTCTCTGCACCAGACCTATCTCCTTCCTTGTCCTCTCACTACCTCAAGCTAAATCTCTCTAAAACTTCTTATTTTCCCTCCTTCTTCCAAAATTTCCACCCCAATCTCTCTATAACTGTCGACAACTCCATCATTACCCCTACCCCACATGCCTGATGTTTTGGGGTCACACTTGACTCAGATCTTTCATTCACTCCTCACATTCAGTCCTTGGCTAAATCCTGCCACTTCCACCTTAAAAACATCTATAAAATTAGACATTTCCTTACACAAGACACAACTAAGATTTTAATCCACTCTCTCATCCTTTCCCGCCTCGATTACTGCAACTTTGTCTTCTCTGGTCTCCCCAGCTGCCGCCTAGCTCTTTTACAATCCATAATGAATGCGTCTGCCAGGGTCATCTTCCTTACACCTCATTCTTCATCTGCTGCAACTTTCTGCCAATCCCTTCACTGGCTTCCTCTTGCCTCCAGGATTAAAACTCTGACATACAAAGCCCTCAACTGCACTGCTCCCCTCTATATCTCAGACCTTGTCTCCAGATACTCTCCCTCCTGTCCCCTTCTCTCTGCTCACGACCTTCTACTCTCCTCCTCTCTTGTTACCTCCTCAAACTCCCGCTTACAGGACTTCTCCGGACTGGCTCCCATCTTATGGAACTCTCTCCCTCGCTCCACAAGACTCTCCCCTAGTTTTGAAAACTTAAAGCGCTCCCTAAAGACTCTACTGTTCAGGGATGCATACAACCTACACTAACCTTTCTTTATACAGTTTCCTCTCCTCCATTGCTATCCCCTTGAACCCCCTTAGCATGTAAGCCTAAGAGCCATGCTGTTTGTAGATCACGTTCTTTAGAGCGGACTACAACAGTGTGACTCTTGGCAGGGCTCTCTACCCGTCTGATCCCTATAAACGTTTCCTTGTATTCCACCTATGTTTAGAGCGCTGCGGAATCTGTTGGCGCTCTACAATAATGGATAATAATAAAAAAATAATAATAATAAGATTAAACTTCCTCATATTCCTGAAGATAAGATAGAAACATTAAATTCCCTAATATCGTTGGAGGAAATTAAAGCTGCTATTCAGAAATTGGCTCTTAATAAAGCCCCAGGCCCAAATGGTATTCCAGGAGAGTTGTATAAAATGTTGGAAGACAAAATTAGCCCCCTATTGAATAATATGTATAATACCTTTTTTCTTGAAGGGAAAAGTCCTTCTAGATATTTCAATGAATTCAGAGTAGTTCTGATATCAAAACAAGGCAAAGCACCAAATATAATGGACTCTTATAGACCAATATCCCTCTTAAATGTGGATTATAAAATTTTAACTCCAGTTTTAGTAATGAGACTCCAACCTGTAATAGATATACTTATCCACCCAGATCAAAAGGTTTCTATTAAAGGAAGAACATTAATAGCTAACATCAGGAAGTTAGAGCTAGTTCCTAATTATTCTGAGTTATTTAGAAAGGAAAATACCTTTCTTGAAAAAGATGCAGCTTTTATAACTTTAGATACCCAGAAAGCATTTGACTCCCTAATATGGGAGCATATGTTCACTACTATGAGCAAGTTTGGATTTTTGGGCAACTTTTTCAGTGTCATTCAATTATTATACACCTCTCCGCTGTCTGCCTTATGCATCAATCAAATATCGGATAACTTCCCTTTACAGCGAGGAACTCGCCAGGGCTGCCCTATGTCCCCTTTACTTTTTAACTTATCA
Source organism: Bombina bombina (assembly GCF_027579735.1). Classification (NCBI taxonomy): domain Eukaryota; kingdom Metazoa; phylum Chordata; class Amphibia; order Anura; family Bombinatoridae; genus Bombina; species Bombina bombina. The sequence continues at coordinate 307,575,701 of NC_069500.1, read as the reverse complement.
TTGGAATGGCTAGCCATATATTTAATGAATACAACTGAGGGAATTAATATAGGACAAGAGAAAATTCAGCTAACTATTTATGCCGATTACTTGTTGATTTTTACGCAAAACCTTCAAAAGAACTTACCATTAGTTATCGAAGGCATTAAAAAATGTTCAATCTTTTACAGGTTTCAGTATAAATAAGAGTAAGACTGAAATTTTGTTTTTCACAGTGGTTAAAGGATGATGATAGTGTGTTGTGTCAAATATATAAACTCAGGCATGCAGATGTCTCACATTATGTTTGGTATTGTCCAATAATTCAAATGTTTTTGGGGAAATTATCATTTTGGGCAACTAAAACTCTAAAACGATATATATACTTTTCTAAGCATAATGTCTTTTTTTTAACAACTTATAATGAAAATGGAAAGGCTACTCATTTATTGAACACAGCTATTCTCCACGAAAGAAAATTAATTAAAAAAAACTGGAAATCTCATAGAGAACCAACATTTTCTGAATTTAAAAACTCTATGTTATATCAGCTCTTTTTAGAACAAGTTAATGTACAAGGTAATGTACAGGCATTTTGTTAAATGGAATGAGTACATTAAGACATTAGATATAAATAACCAAAAAAACTCAGTTTTTATAATGGAAGCCAACTTAAGAGGAGAATGGTAGTACCCAGAGTCTGATCAGTGAATTATATAAGTATAAATCTATTCTAATTTGGCGTTTTTCTCTTTTTTTTTTTTATTTATTATTATTTTTTTATATATTATTATTAAAAAAAAATTCCCATGTATTTAGAGACTAGGTGAAGTGAGAGACACCAGAATTTAATAGCATAATTTATGTAAGAACTTACCTGATAAATTCATTTCTTTAATATTGGCTATAGTCCATGAGCTAGTGACGTATGGGATATACAATCCTACCAGGAGGGGCAAAGTTTCCCAAACCTCAAAATGCCTATAAATACACCCCTCACCACACCCACAATTCAGTTTAATGAATGGCCAAGAAGTGGGGTGATATAGAAAGGAGTAAAAAGCATCAGCAAAGGAAATTGGAAATAATTGTGCTTTATACAAAAAAATCATAACCACCATAAAAAAGGGGTGGGCCTCATGGACTTGCCAATGAAAGATATAAATTTATCAGGTAAGTTCTTACATAAATTATGTTTCCTTTCATGTAATTGGCAAGAGTCCATGAGCTAGTGACGTATAGGATAGCAATACCCAAGATGTGGAACTCCACGCAAGAGTCACTAGAGAGGGAGGGACAAAATAAAAACAGCCATTTTGCTGAAAAAAAATTAATCCACAACCCAAATATAAGTTTATTCTCAAAAAAGAAAAAGAAAAACTTAAATCATAAGCAGAAGAATCAAACTGAAGAACTTTCCTACCAAAAACTGTTCCGAAGAAGCAAATACATCAAAATGGTAGAATTTAGTAAATGTATACAAAGAAGACCAAGTTGCTGCTTTGCAAATCTGATCAACTGAAGCTTCATTCTTAAAAGCCCAAGAAGTGGAAACTGATCTAGAATGAGCTGTAATTCTCTGAGGCAGGGCTTTACCCGACTCCAAATAAGCTTGATGAATCAAAAGCTTTAACCACGATGCCAAAGAAACGGCAGAAGCCTTCTGACTTTTCTTGGAACCAGAAACGATAACAAATAGACTAGAAGTCTTCCTGAAATCTTTAGTGACTTCAACATAATATTTCAGAGCTCTCACCACATCCAAAGAATGTAAAGATCTCTCCAAAGAATTTTTAGGATTAGAACACAAAGAAGGGACAACAATTTCTCTATTAATGTTGTTAGAATTCACAACCTTAGGTAAGAATTTAAATGAAGTCTGCAAAACTGCCTTATCCTGATGAAAAAATCAGAAAAAGAGAATCAGAAGAAAGAGCAGATAATTCAGAAACTCTACTAGCAGAAGAGATGACCAAAAGGAACAACACTTTCCAAGAAAGTAGTTTAATGTCCAAAGAATGCATAGGCTCAAATGGAGGAGCCTGTAAAGCCTTCAAAACCAAATAAAGACTCCAAGGAGGAGAGATTGATTTAATGACAGGCTTGATATGAACCAAAGCCTCTACAAAACAATGAATATCAGGAAGTTTAGAAATTTTCCTGTGGAATAAAACATAAAGAGCAGAGATTTGTCCTTTCAAGGAACTTGCAGACATACCTTTATCCAAACTATCCTGAAGAAACAGTAAAATTCTAGGAATTCTAAAAGAATGCCAAGAGAATTTATGAGAACACCATGAAATGTAAATCTTCCAAACTCGATAATAAATCTTTCTAGAAACAGATTTATGAGCCTGCAACATAGTATTAATCACTGAGTCAGATAAACCTCTATCACTAAGCACTAAGCGTTCAATTTCCATACCTTCAAATTTAATCATTTGAGATCCTGATGGAAAAACGGACCTTGAGATAGAAGGTCTGGCCTTAATGGAAGTGGCCAAGGTTGGCAACTGGACATCTGAACAAGATCCACATACAAAAACCTGTAAGGCCATGCTGGAGCCACCAGCAGCACAAAAGATTGCTCCATGATGATTTTGGAGATCACTCTTGGAAGAAGAACCAGAGGACGGAAAATATAAGCAGGCTGATAACACCACGGAAGTGTCAACACATCCACTGCTTCTGCCTGAGGATTCCTGGACCTGGAAAAGTACCTGGGAAGTTTTTTGTTTATATGAGATGCCATCAGATCTATTTCTGGAAGCGCCCACATCTGATCAATTCGAGAAAACATTTGGGTGGAGAGACCATTCTCCCGGATGTAAAGTCTGATGACTGAGATAATCCGCTTCCCAATTGTCTATACCTGGGATATGAACCGCAGAAATTAGACAGGAGCTGGATTCTGCCCAAACAAGTATCCGAGATACTTCTTTCAAAGCTTGAGGACAGTGAGTCCCACCCTGATGATTGACATATGCCACAGTTGTGATATTGTCTGTCTGAAAACAAATGAACGGCTCTCTCTTCAACAGAGGCCAAAACTGAAGAGCCCTAAGAATTGCACAGAGTTCCAAAATATTGATTGGTAATCTCGCCTCTTGAGATTTCCAAACCCCTTGTGCTGTCAGAGATCCCCAAACAGCTCCCCAAGGTGAAAGACTCACATCTGTTGTGATCACAGTCCAGGTTGGACGAACGAAAGAGGCCCCTAGAATTATACGATGGTGATCTAACCACCAAGTCAGAGAAAGTCAAACTTTCGGATTTAAGGATATTAATTGTGATATCCTTGTATAATCCCTGCACCATTGGTTCAGCATACAAAGCTGGAGAGGTCTATATAATGCCCTTGCTGAACAAAAGGCAGAATAGTCCTTATAGTCACCATCTTGAAAGTTGGTACTCTTACATATTGATTCAAAATCTTTAGATCCAAAACTGGTCTGAATGAATTTTCTTTCTTTGGGACAATGAATAGATTTGAATAAAACCCCAGACCCTGTCCCTGAAACGGAACTGGCATGATTACCCCTGATAACTCCAGGTCTGAAACACACTTCAGGAAAGCCTGAGCCTTTACTGGGTTCGCTGGAATGCGTGAGAGAAAAAATCTTCTCACAGGCAGTCTTACTCTGAATCCTATTCTGTACCCCTGAGAGACAATACTCTGAATCCAATGATTTTGGACCGAATTGATCCAAACATCTTTGAAAAATTTTAATCTGCCTCCTACCAGCTGAGCTGGAATGAGGGCCGCACCTTCATGCGGACTTGGGGGCTGGCTTTAATCTCTTAAATGGCTTGGATTTATTCCAATTTGAGGAAGGCTTCCAATTGGAAACAGATTCCTTTGGCAAAGATTAGATTTCTGTTCCTTATTATGTCGAAAGGAACGAAAATGGTTAGAAGCTTTAGATTTACCCTTAGGTTTTTTTATCCTGAGGCAAAAAAACTCCCTTCCCCCCCCCCCCCAGTGACAGTTGAAATTATTGAAGCCAACTGAGAACCAAATAATTCATTACCTTGGAAAGAAAGAGATAGCAATCTGGACTTAGAAGTCATATCAGCAATTCCAAGATTTGAGCCACAAAGCTCTTCTAGCTAAAATAGCTAAAGACATATATCCAACATCAATTTTGATGATATCAAAAATGGCATCACAAATGAAATTATTAGCATGTTGAATCAATTTAACAATGCTAGACAAATCATGATCCGATACTTGTTGCGCTAAAGTTTCCCACCAAAAAGTTGAAGCAGCTGCAACATCAACCAAAGAAATTGCAGGCCTAAGAAGATGACCTGAATATAAATAAGCCTTCCTTAGATAAGATTCAAGTTTCCTATCTAAAGGGTCTTTAAAAGAAGTACTATCTTCCATAGGAATAGTAGTATGTTTAGCAAGAGTAGAGATAGCCCCATCAACTTTGGGGAGCTTTTCCCAAAACTCCAATCTAACTGCTGGCAAAAGATACAATTTTTTAAACCTTGAAGAAGGAATAAAAGAAGTACCGGGCCTATTCCATTCTTTAGAAATCATATCAGAAATAGCATCAGGAACTGGAAAAACCTCTGGAATAACCACAGGAGGTTTATAAACAGAATTTAAACGTTTACTAGTTTTAATATCAAGAGGACTAATTTACTCCATATCTAATGTAATCAACACTTCTTTTAATAAAGAACGAATATACTCCATTTTAAATAAATAAGAGGATTTGTCAGTGTCAATATCTGAGGCAGGATCTTCTGAATCAGATAGATCCTCATCAGAGGAGGATAATTCATTATGTTGTCGGTCATATGAAATTTCATCAATCTTATGAGAAGTTTTAAAAGACCTTTTACGTTTATTAGAAGGCGGAATGGCAGGCAAAGCCTTCTGAATAGAATCAGAAATAAATTATTTTAAATTTACAGGTATATCTTGTGCATTAGATGTTGAGGCAACAGCAACAGGTAATGAACTACTACTGATGGATACATTTTATGCATGTAAAAGTTTATCATGACAACTATTACAAACCACAGCTGGAGGTATAGGGGGGTAGTTATCAACGTGTCTACTTTCCTGCCTTCGCCGGCACAATACACCCGCCTAAGCTCGCCTCACAACGCCGCCGCAGACCTGCAAAAATTCGCCTAAGTTATCAAAAAAGCTGTCAAAAAGCCGCGCAACAAGTACGGGGCGATGAGCAGCGGACTGTGAGAGTTATCGCTGCTCTTCTGCTTTTTTACAGCTTTATTGCTAGCCTGTCACTAAGCACCCACACTATACTACACTGTTCTACCCCCTATACCGGCACCCCCGGAGCCCCCTGCAACTAAATAAAGTTAGTAACCCCTAAACAGCCGCTCCTAGACCCCGCCGCAACTCTTATAAATGTATTAACCCCTAAACCGCCGCTCCCGGAGCCCACCGCCACAACCTACATTATACCTAGTAACCCCTATCCTGCCCCCCCCATACTGTCACCCTCTATAATAAATTTATTAACCCCTATCCTGCCCCCCACTACACCGCCGCCACTGTAATAAAATTATCAACCCCTAAACCTAAGTCTAACCCTAACACCCCCTAACTTAAATATTAATTAAATAAATCTAAATAATATTTCTCTTATAACTAAATTATTCCTATTTAAAACTAAATACTTACCTTTAAAATAAACCCTAATATAGCTACAATATAAATAATAATTATATTGTAGCTATCTTAGGATTTATTTTTATTTTACAGGCAAATTTCAATTTATTTTAACTAGGTACAATAGCTATTAAATAGTTATTAACTATTTAATAGCTACCTAGCTAAAATAAAGAGAAATTACCCTGTAAAATAAAAACTAACCTAAGTTACAATTACACCTAACACTACACTATACTTTAATAAATTATTCCTATTTAAAACTAAATACTTACCTGTAAAATAAACCCTAAGATAGCTACAATATAATTAATAATTACATTGTAGCTATTTTAGGATTTATATTTATTTTACAGGTAACTTTGTATTTATTTTAGCTAGTTAGAATAGTTATTAAATAGTTATTAACTATTTAATAACTACCTAGCTAAAAGAAATACAAAATTACCTGTAAAATAATCCATCTTGCAGACCTCCAACGCGGAACATCCTGCTGGCCCGACGGACTACCGACGAATGAAGACTCCTTTAAGGGACGTCATCCAAGATGGCGTCCCTTCAATTCCGATTGGCTGATAGGATTCTATCAGCCAATCGGAATTAAGGTAGGAAAAATCTGATTGGCTGATTGAATCAGAATATTGAATTGTATTTAATTGTAGTGATTTGTAGTTAATTTATTTAATTAATTTAATGATAGTGTAGTGTTAGGTTAGGATTTATTTTACAGGTAATTTTGTATTTCTTTTAGCTAGGTAGTTATTAAATAGTTAATAACTATTTAATAACTATTCTAACTAGCTAAAATAAATACAAAGTTACCTGTAAAAAAAAATTAAATACTAAAATAGCTACAATGTAATTATTAATTATATTGTAGCTATCTTAGGGTTTATTTTACAGGTAAGTATTTAGTTTTAAATAGGAATAATTTATTAAAGTATAGTGTAGTGTTAGGTGTAATTGTAACTTAGGTTAGTTTTTATTTTACAGGTTAATTTCTCTTTATTTTAGCTAGGTAAGCTATTAAATAGTTAATAACTATTTAATAGCTATTGTACCTAGTTAAAATAAATTGAAATTTGCCTGTAAAAGAAAAATAAATCCTAACATAACTACAATATAATTATTATTTATATTGTAGCTATATTAGGGTTTATTTTAAAGGTAAGTATTTAGTTTTAACCTCTTAAGGACATATGACGGAATTTTTCCGTCACAAAACAATTGAGCAAACTGAAAGCTGTGTCCTTAAAGGGTTAAATAGGATTAATTTAGTTCATAAGATAAATATTATTTAGATGTATTTAATTAATATTTAAGTTAGGGGGGTGTTAGGGTTAGTGTTAGACTTAGGTTTAGGGGTTAATAATTTTATTACAGTGGCAGCGGTGTAGTGGGGGGCAGGATAGGGGTTAATAAATTTATTACAGTGGCGACGGTGTAGGGGGGCAGGATAGGGGTTAATAAATTTAATATAGGTTTCGGCGGGGTCCGGGAGCGGCGGTTTAGGGGTTAATACATATATTATAGTTGCGGCGGGGTCAGGGAGCAGCGGTTTAGGGGTTAACATGTTTATTATAGCTTGCTGTGGGCTCCGGGAGCGGCGGTTTAGGGGGTAAACACTTTTTTTTAGTTGCGGCAGTGTAGGGGGGACAGATTTGTGGTGTTTAGACTCGGGGTACATGTTAGGGTGTTAGGTGCAGACATCTCCCATAGGAATCAATTGGATGTCTGGCAGCAGCGAACATGAACTTTCGCTATGGTCAGACTCCCATTGATTCCAATGGGATCCGCCGCCTCCAGGGCCGTAAAAGTGCAGAGCGTACCTGCTAGTTTTTTGATAACTAGCAAAAGTAGTCAGATTGTGTGCGGAACATCTGGAGTGACGTAAGAATCGATCTGTGTCGGACTGAGTCCGGCGGATCGAAGCTTACGTCACAAAATTCTACTTTTGCCGGTATCTAGGGCTTGATAACTTAGGCGAATCAGCCTCGCCACAAATACGCTGCGGAATTTCAGCGTATTTGAGGTTGACGGCTTGATAACTACCCCCCATAATCTCCACAAGTTTACAACAAATGCACTTAGCTTTGGTAGAACTGTTATCAGGCAGCAGGGTTCCAACAGTGAATTCTGAGACAGGATCAGATTGAGACATCTTGCAAATGTAAGAGAAAAAAACAACATATAAAGCAAAATTATCAATTTCCTTATATGGCAGTTTCAGGAATGGGAAAAAATGCAAACAGCATAGCCCTCTGGCATGGAAAAAGGCAAGAGGCAAATAGGAATGGGGTCTTGAAAAATGAAAATATTTGGCGCCAAGTATTACGCACAACAAAACAGAAAAATATTTTTTTGCTCCAAAAACGTCCGAAAACAACACACTCGCGTCATAGATGACGCAACCTTGTGCATATAAATAAGGTCTTTTGTTTTGTTTTTTGTATATAACTTGATTGTGGACCAATAAATACAGTAGAATTGCATAATCAACAAGCGCATAATAAAAAAACTTTTATATGACCAGTGGATATTTCATTCATCAGCGGGTAAGAGTCCACGAGTGATCACATGTGGGAATTTCCCTTCCTGACTACTAGGAGGAGGCAAAGGACACCACAGCACACCAGAGCTTAAAATCCCTCCCCCTTCCCATGATCCTCGGTTATTTTCTGTTACACATTTACAACCACCAAAAAACACCCATGCTAAATAGTTTCTAAATTTTGTCCTGAGTTTAGAAATACCCAATGTTTACATGGTCTTTGCTTTTCTTGCACGTTATAGGGCAATAAGTACAAGTAGCACTTTGCTATTTCCAAACCACTTTTTTTCAATATTAGCGCTAGTTACATTGGGACACTGATATCTTCCAGGAATCCCTGAAAATCCCTTGACATGTATATATTTTTTTTAGAAGACATCCCAAAGTATTGATCTAGGCCCATTTTGGTATATTTCATGCCACCATTTCACTGCCAAATGAGATCAAATAAAAAAAATTGTTCACTTTTTCACTAATTTTTTCACAAACTTTAGGTTTCTCACTGAAATTATTTGCAAACAACTTATGCAATTATGGCATAAATGGTTGTAAACTCTTTGTTCAGAAATAGCAGACATATATGGCTTTGGCATTGCTTTTTGGTAATTAGAAGGCCGCTAAATGCCACTGCGCACCACACGTGTATTATGCCCAGCAGTGAACGGGTTAATTAGGGAGCATGTAGGGAGCTTCTAGGGTTAATTTTATCATTAGTGTAGTGTAGTAGACAACCCCAAGTATTGATCTAGGCCCATCTTGGTATATTTCATGCCACCATTTCACCGCCAAATTTTAGGTTTCTCACTGAAATTATTTACAAACAGCTTGTGCAATTATGGCACAAATGGTTGTAAAAGCTTCTCTGGGATCCCCTTTGTTCACCACACATGTATTGTGCCCAGCAGTGAAGGGGTTAATTAGGGAGCTTGTAGGGTTAATTTTAGCTTTAGTGTAGTGTAGTAGACAACCCAAAGTATTGATCTAGGACCATTTTGGTATATTTAATGGCACCATTTCCCCGCCAAATGCGATCAAATAAAAATAAAGTTCACATTTTCACAAACTTTTTCACAAACTTTAGGTTTCTCACTGAAATTATTTACAAACAGCTTGTGCAATTATGGCACAAATGGTTATAAATGCTTCTCTGGGATCACCTTTGTTTAGAAATAGCAGACATATATGGCTTTGGCGTTGCTTTTGATAATTAGAAGGCCGCTATATTCCTCTGCGCATCACACGTGTATTATGTCTAGCAGTGAAGGGGTTAATTAGGTAGCTTGTAGGGAGCTTGCAGGGTTAATTTTAGCTTTAATGTAGAGATCAGCCTCCCACCTGACACATCACACCCCCTGATCCCTCCCAAACAGCTCTCTTCCCTCCCCCACAAATGTCCCCGCCATCTTTAGTACTGGCAGAAAGTCTACCAGTACTAAAATAAGGTATTTTTAAAAATACATTTTTTTTAGCATATTTACATATGCTGATGTGTAGGATCCCCCCTTAGGCCCCAACCTCCCTGACCCCCCCAAACAGCTCTCTAACCCTTACCCTCTACCTTATTGGTAGCCATCTTGGGTACTGGCAGCTGTCTGCCAGTACCCAGTTTACTAAAAAAAATGCTTTTTTAAAAATTGTATTCACTATTTCTGTAGTGTAGCTTCCCCCCACCCAAGACCAACCCCCACCCCTCCCAGATACCTTAGATGCTTTTTTTTTTTTATTACATTTTCCCACATTTTATAAAATCATTTTCTGTAGTGTAGCCGTTCCCACCCCGTGCACGAGCCATCACTGCAATAAGCAGAAAGCAGCTGGAAGCGATCAGGATCGCTTCCAGCCGCTTCAAACCCCTACATACGTCGTTAAGGGGTTAAACAAGGCTTCTATCGACTATGGGGTATTCCCAATGTCATGGGGGCAATTGATTGCACACATGTGCGTATCGTGGCCCCACATGAGGAGCAATTCCTCTATATCAACAGGAAAGGGATTTACTCCTTGAATTGCCAGATCTGTGATACCACTCTGAAATTCACACATGTGAATGCAGGCTTTCCAGGGAGTCCCATGATTCCTACATCCTGCGCCAGACCTCCTTATTCCAGCTTTTTGATTCTGGAACACTCTCGGGAGGTTTGCTGCTTGGTGAGTATGCACTACCTTCATTCTGTCTGTATTTTTCTATTAAAGGGACACTAAACACAAAATAATTGTGTCATGTTTCAGATAGACATTGAGCAGAGACCGGATATGAGTGTAATATAATAGTGAGTTCTGTGGGACTGGCTGTGACATAGTCTTAAACACTCAACAGTGGAAAGGAGTCCATAAGTTCTCTTAGGCTGGCGATGAGGTTTGGCTCCTTGATAGTCCACCAGGATTGAACGGACTGATATGCTCAGATTCTTTTTTATCTTGTAAGTGCATTGTATATTTTGCGCAGACATTTGTTGAAATAAATCTTCACTTGAGTCGGAGTTGTTTGCGCTCCTGTTCTTTTTTCATAGTTATTGTTTCAGATAGAGATTGCAATTTTAAACAACATTACAATTTACTTATATTATCTAATTTGCTTAATTCTTTAGATATCCTTTGTTTAAGAAATATCAATGCACATAGATGAGCCAATCATGAGGCATCTATGTGCAGCCACCAATCAGCAGCTACTGAGCATATCTAATATGCTTGTCAGTAAATTATATCAAGCGAATGGAGCAAATTAGATAATAAGTAAATTATAAAGTTGATTATATATTGCTTACAATGCACCAATTTAATGTTCTTGAAAAATTTATCTTTTTAATTAAATCCATGTTATTTCCCTTTCAGCACATGATGAACTTGTAGTAATCAGAATACATATGTTCCATGACAGGTGACGCAGGGTACGGCTGCAGACCATGCACACCCCCTTACAGAGTAACAACTCAGGTACAAGGAGGCCCACATACGTACCAGAAATGCCATAGAAAGGAGCTTTGGCCTACTCAAAACAAGATTCAGGTGTCTTGATTTGACAGGCGGAGCTTTACTGTATAACCCCAACAAAGTGTGTTCCATTGTCAATACATGTTGTATTCTACACAACATTGCTGTGGGCACGTGTATATTGGGGGACATTGAACTAGAGCAAGATCAGCAGCTGGTTCCTGTAACTGAGTATGTGGACAGGGGGGGAATGAAGTGAAGGACTTTGTCATCCGTGAATACACCTGTACGTTACTTGTTCATAAGCACAGTAAACCGTAACATTCACATGTATTATGATGTTTGACTGTACCTCACCAACCATTGCATGTGTATATATCATGTCTTGCAGAATTACATACTGCGGATTTCCATTAAATGTAAGTGAAACTACTACATCCCACCCTCCTTCCCTTAACCACCCTAATTACTGAAAATGTCTCATTGTTTAATTCATGTTTAGGTCACGATGATTATTATTAAGAAGAATGGAAAAGGATGTTTTTTTTCACCTTATGTTCACACCTTATGAAAATACATCATTATTATTTATTTTTATATATATATATATATATATATATATATATATATATATATATATATATACACCCATGTGTCAATTTATATTGGATGTGAGAAACATTGATTTACATCTTATAAGTGAATATTACTATATGTATCCTTCATACACAACTATGTGATGTCAGTTATAGTACATTAATATTTCATAAACATTATAACTGGGGTTTTTTTGCAATTTCAACACAGGTCATATTATCATGTTTTAACAATATTAGTGTAATAAAACACACCTCACATAGATGTGTATGACAATTACATGGCAAATAACAAAGGACAATGTTTATGGGGAACTATAATAATATTTATTTATTTTTTGGCTTCTTGGATGAGGGAGCTGAGGTGCCTATAGTGGATTTCCTTGTTCTCCTGGTTTTAGCAGATTCTAGTGTTTCTGCTGGTGTTCTGGCCACAGGTGATAGGCTGTAGGCAGTGTCCTGCTGGTGTGTAAAGTGCTCAACCAAGAGTTGATTTTGTTCTCTCTATCTATTGTCCACCTGCATCTGCATATCAGATAGAATTCACATCATCTGTGACTGGTTTTGAAGACTTGCACTTAACAATGCTGCCATGTCCTTCTAGAGCTCTATGCTGCATTTGTGTAACCTCTCTTGTCTCCTTATGAACCTTTCTTGGTTCCTGAAGAACCTCTCTTGGCCTCTTTGCATGCTCTCAGTACTTGTCACGAGCTTCTCTGGAGTGCAATGTATTGCTCACCCAGGGGAGAATACAATGCATCCATAGGCTTTTGAGCAACAGGGCTGTCAGTTGCCTGAAGGGCAGGTTCAACTGTAGCGTCTGCTGCTTGAGTCTCAGGTTCAACTGCATCTTCTGCTGCTTGAGTCTCAGGTTCAGCTGCATCTTCTGCTGCTTGAATCTCAGGTTCAGCTGCACCTTCTGCTGCTTGGGTCTCAGGTTCAGCTGCACCTTCTGCTGCTTGGGTCTCAGGTTCACCTGCATCTTCTGCTCCTAGAGGGGCAGGTTCATCTGTATATTCTGCTGCTAAAGGAGTAGCTGTAGTTTCTGCTGTATTGTCATCTGCAGATAGTGGAGCGCGTCCAATAGATGAGGATGGTGGAGCTCGTCCAATGGATGAGGATGGTGGAGCTCTTATGGTTGATTGGTAGTCCCACTGATGACCAGTGTGTGACCACCCAGCCTCTACAATCGGCACTCCTTGTGACATAGTCTGTGGGTAATATCCATGACATTGAGTTGTGGGGGGTGTAAATTCTTGCCAGGGGTCATATGGCAATGGCGGTGGCATCACTCTCGGGTCCTCAACTGAAGCCATCCAACTATGATCATGCCTGGGAGCATACTGTCCATGCGGTTGCCTGAAGACTGGTGGTGGTTGTTGTGGTGGTGGTGGTATGGCTGTTTGTATCCTTGTGACAGGAGGTTCTGTGGAGGAGTCAAAGGATGAGAGGGATTAGTACAGTCAGATTTATGTCCATGTGGGCATACAATGTACATTGATACATGCTAGGGCCTATACTGATTCTCATGTCAAACTCTATAACATGCATGTTCACATTGTGATTTGTTCTTTGAGAGATTTATATATGAGCAGTATACAGGGATGTCATTCATACAATAGTTATGTGTACATGTCAGTTATGTGTTCTTTAAGTGACACTATGGTCACACAATTTACTTTAGCCTGATCTGCTTTATTGAGCTAAAAGTATTGTGATGGCTATCGTGTCAATTTAATGAAAACGCTACATGTGGTCCGTGTTAATCTGAGGCATGTTAGTATTGCACTATTCCACCTCATATCATGAATTGCATTGTGTTATGTAGCAGTAATGTCAAGTATAATTGTATATGTTTTTGTTAGTATGCCAAATAACATGCTCCTCATTGTGTACATGAATGTGTGATATTAAAGGATGTTGTATCGCAACTACATATAATACAGGTGTGTGGGATGTTACTCACCAGCATGATGTGCTGTGGTCACAGCCCCTGAGTCACAAGCCCCTGGAAGTCCACGGACTGCTTTGATACTCAGGGACCTGCATATTGTCCACCGCCTGTTCCCTTCTGGTGGACAGCTTCCTGCCCCATCTTTTCTTTGACCCTCCTCTTGCAGTCATTGCACCTCTTTTTCAGGCCTTCTACACTCCTCCTCTGCAGGGCCACACTGTTGACGGCATCATCTAATGCCAACCATGCAGACTTTCTTCTTTTGGCACTGCCTTTGCCTTTCTCCTGTCCAAAGAGGACACTGTAATTGTCCATGATGGCCTGGACTAGGGCAACATTTTTATTAAATGAGAAGTTGGGACATCTCAGCCTCTCATCCTCCATGGCCACTTGGCTTCCTCCCTATGATGTCCCTGGTGTGGGTTCCTCCCTATCCTCTCCCTCCTCCTGTCCCCATGTGCACCCTCTGTCCCTCTCCTGGATGTGCCTGCTCTCTGGGGCTCTCGGGCATCTCCCCTCCCATCATCCCTTCTGGCTCTCCCTCTCCCCACTCACTCCCTGACAGGGACTCCACTGCTCCTCCTGTCCTCTCCAATACTCCTCTCCCCTCATCCCTACCTCTCCATGCCATCCTCACACTAATCACACTACACACACTCACTCCCAGTTCAGTCACACACAATCACAATCAAACACTCAGCCTACCACACTGTAAAACTAAACAAAAATATGTGAGGTGTTAGAAATAAAAGTGTAGTGTATCTGTATATGTATGTATGCAAAATGTGTGCAATATGTCAGAATATGTGTAAGTGTACAAGCTTACTCAATCCACCAATGTGACCTAACTAACTATTCTGTTTGCGCCCCTCTCTCTACTCTCACTAATCCTCCATTCCTGGGCAGTGTGCTGTAGCTCAACGAACAATCCAAACACACTAAAGAAAATGGCGGCTGCGCATGGGTTTATATATGAATTTGAAAGGCGTGTCGCATTTTTAGTATAATTCCAGCTTCGTTTTTACGCAGGCTATCCTCATTTGCATAAAACTACTCTTTATTGACACTTTCCATGGACATAATACTGGCGTAAGCTATTTGTGCACATTTCTGAAGATTGCCAGTTTGTCCTACTTACGCCAGTCTAGCATCTAATGGCGCCGTATCTATAGTAGCCCGATGTGCGAGGTAAAATTACCGACGGCGTGGGTTTCAGCGCTTGCACCGAAGCCTGCGCCGTACATGTAATCGCGCCCAGTATGTTTTCCTTCACCTGTGCTAAGTTTCTTTTTGTTTCCTTCAGGTTCATGGCTTTAGCGCTTGCTCGTAGCGCAGGTGCCCCAAGGGTTAATAGGTTAAGGCTTTTAGCAAGCTTTTTAGCATGTCTTTACTGTGATATACTCCGTTTTACATTGTGCCTTTTCTTCTCTTCAGGGTTAAAGGGACACTAAACCCAATTTTTTTTTTCTTTCGTGATTCAGATAGAGCATTTAATCTTAAGCAACTTTCTAATTTACTCCTATTATCAATTTTTCTTCTTTCTCTTGCTATCTTTATTTGAAAAAGAAGGCATCTAGGCTTTTTTTGGTTCAGACATCTGAACAGCACTTTTTTTTATTGGTGGATGAATTTATCCACCAATTAGCAAGAATAACCCAGGTTGTTCACTAAAAATGGGCCGGCATCTAAACTTACATTCTTGCATTTCAAATAAAGATACCAAGAGAATGAAGAAAATTTGATAATAGGAGTAAATTAGAAAGTTGCTTAAAATTGCATGCTCTATCTGAATCACAAAAGAAAAAAATTGGGTTCAGTGTCCCTTTAACTGGGTGCTTTATACAGCTTATTTGCTTCAGTCTCTTTCTTATTTCCTCACTGGTACTATGGAGCAAATTGGTGCAGCCCAGGTCTTTGGTTCGTCAGCTGATCACCTAGAAGGGAGAACCTTTAATACTTTAAAGGGACATAAAAGAAGTTGGAATAGAGACAAAATATAATAATATGTACTAATTACTTTACCTGCAAATTTACACTGCAGTGCCTTGCTATTAAACCTTCTTTCAAGTTTCTGAATAGTAAAGCTCTAACTCCCCCCACACATTTCCTTCTATGGCTGTATCTTTATCTATTGTTGCTTTGGTAGAATGCAAAAGTACACAGTGATTATCTGCTGGAGCATGCCTAGAAGCTGTGAACTCAGTTTAAATACAATGCCTGTGTCTAAACATTAATGGGGGGGGGCAGTGCTCCAGACAGCATGGTTATGTAAGTATTTTTGCTTATTTTTTAAACATTTTAAAATACTTGCCAGCAATTTTAACCCCTTAATGACCATGGACATACCAGATACGTCCCGCAAAAATAGTCACTTAGTGATAAAGGAAGTACCCGATACGTTCTCTGGTAAAACGAGCGCTGGAAGCAATCGGTGATCGCTTCAGCTGCTCTTAGTGTATTGCCACAATGCCTCAATATTGATACTGATGCAGAAAAGGTCACTCTGTGGCCTTCTCAGCATCGGGCAGCGGTGGTGCCGATCATTCGTGGTGTGGGAGGGAGGTGGGTAGGCAGCCCATCGCTGCAGGGGGCGGGAGCGAGTGGGACCACTACGATACAGAAATTTTGTTGTTAGAGCGACAGTGAGTGGGAAGGAGGGAGGAGGGGGGAAGGTGGGAAAGGGAGCACTTACAGTATAGTGGAGGGGGGATTAGAGGGTGAAAAATCGATCTGGGAGGGTAATGAGGGGGGCAGCTACACTGCAGAAAAAGCAGTTTTTATTATTAATATAAAAAAAATGATAGATAACTGGGTACTGGCAGACAGCTGCCAGTACCTAAGATGGAGCCTAACAGTTGGAGGGGGGAGGTTTAGAGAGCTGTTGGGGGGAATCAGGGTGGTTGGGGGATCCTACACTGCAGAAAAAAAAAAATGTATTAAAAAAAAAAAAAAAAAGACGTATATTTTCATACTGGCAGACTGCCAGTACCTAAGATGAGGGTTACCAGTGGGGGGAGAGAGCTCTTTGAGAGGGATCAGGGGGTGGGAAGCTAACCTCTACACTAAAGCACTGCTGGGAATAATAAAAATGTGGTGCGCGGCTGCAATTAGCGGCCCTCAAATTACCAAAAAGCAATGGCAAAGCCATATATGTCAGCTATTTCTGTACAAAAGGGATCCCAGAGAAGCATTTACAACCATTTGTGCCATGATTGTACAAGTGGTACATAAATAATTTTATAGTTCGTGAAAAAGTTAACTATTTTTTTATTTGATCGCATTTAGCTGTGATATGGTGGCAAGAAATATACCAAAATGGGCCTAGATCAATACTTTGGGTTGTCTACTAAATAAAAAAAAACAAGGCTCTATTTCTAAAAATGCTCTGGTCTTTTAGGGAAGTTTTTGTCTGTACTGCCCGATCCTTAAGGGGTTAAACAATATTTTTATGCAAACTATTTTTACTTAATTAGCCCTTTTAGGATACGCACAGATCTCAACATGTTTTATGGCACTTTAACCCCTTTCCTGCTTGTGTTTGCTTTGTAAGGATTCTCCATTTAGCTTTTTACCTCATGTGCCGAGTCTATTTCTAACCTTAAAAAGGGTTTTAATGTACTTCAGAGTTGGCAAAAGTTTTTACACTATCAAAGTTGCTTCTACTCATGATGTCATAAGAGGGTGGGACTACCTGCTTCATGAAGCCAGGGGGCTGAGGACTTTAGAAGCTCATATCTCAGAGTCGCAATTTAAAAATTGCAAATACCTGCAGCAGCTTTTAAAATGCTGTTTAACCAGAGAGGGAGATAGGCTATTATTTTGCCTCCTATCCTCCCTATTTGTGCTAGAGGTACACGTTACCCTTAATTTTAAAGTGCATATTGTCCTCTTTCAAATGAGGAGTCACTTGCCCCCATAGGATACAGCTGATCATCATTAAAAATGGCGATCACCTGTCCCACTAGAAGCAAAGTGATGGGGGTTTACCATAGAGCCCCTCTCTCCCCATCTGATTTACTCTGAGAAGTATAGGGACCCCCATGTGAAAGAGGTAATATTCCTCTTTCAAATGATGGGTCATTCCCCTACTAATTTACAGGTGATTGTCACAGTAATAAGTTGCAGAGTCCTGTTCTGACAAAAGGAATTAAAATTACTTAGTCCCTTAGATTTAGCCTTTGTCGTTAGGTAGTAAGGCACCCCCCCACACACACACACACATGCCGGTGACAGTAGAAATGAGGTTAATCCTAAACCAAATAAGGTTTTACCCTTAAAGAGACAGTCAAGTCCAAAATGAACTTGCATGATTCAAATAGGGCATGTAATTTTAAACAACTTTCCCATTTACTTTTATCACCAATTTTGCTTTGTTCTCTTGGTATTCTTAGTTGAAAGTTAAACCTAGGTAGGTATATGCTTATTTCTTAGACCTTGAAGGTCGCCTCTAATCTGAATGCATTTTGACAGTGTTTCACCACTAGTGGGCGTTAGTTCATGTGTGTCATATAGATAACATTGAGCGCATGCACATAAAGTTACCTAGGAGTCAGCACTGATTGGCTAAAATGCAAGTCTGTCAAAAGAACTGAAATAAGGGGGCAGTTTGCAGAGGCTTAGATACAAGGTAATTACAGAGGTAGAGTGTGTATTATAACTGTGCTTGGTTATGCAAAACTGGGGAAATTGGTAATAAAGGGATTATCGATTTTTGTAAACAAAAATTCTGCTGTTGACTGTCCCTTTAAACTGATTATAAAACTTACATTTGAGTATGCGTATCTAAGTACTTTTTTTCTTCTTTTTGTATTAAGATTATGTTTAAGCGGTTTAAAACCCCCAAAACAGAGGTCTTAGCATTGAGGTAGATAACTTGGTTGATCGCATCACAAATAAAAGAAATTTGCCATCTTTAGGGTTTGAATGCTGTCCTGAATATCCTCCAATGGAGACTCCACCAAAATTAATTCCAATAAGGAATCAAACCAAAAAGTTGGCAGCTCCCACCACCCCTGCTATACATACAGCAAGTTGGAAAAGTAAGCCAACTTGAAGAAAAATCTCTTCGGTATCCCGCTAATTTTTTTATCCATAGGATCTTTAAAGGAAGTACTATCCTCTAGCTCAGCGGTTCCCAACCTTTTTTCTCTCCCGTACTCTTTATTACCCCCACCCATCCCTCCAAAAATATATGTGTTATATATATATATATATATATATATATGTGTGTAACAAAAACTTGCACTCACTGGTATTATTTCAAAACACACTTTACTGTGGCGTTTCGGAGATAGAGTATCCCCTTCCTCAGACGTCTGAGGGGATGTGCAAGTTTTTGTTACCTGTATTCCATTTGTTACTAGCACCCTGGCTACCTGGTTTTTGAAAGTGAGAGTGCTCTCCCTCTCCTGTGTGTTAATATATATATATATATATATATATATATATATATATATATATATATATATATATATATATATATATACATATATATATACATACATACATATACAGTTGTGCTCATAAGTTTACATACCCTGGCAGAATTTATGCTTACCTGATAATTTCATTTTCTTCCGTGGGAAAGAGTCCACAGCCGCATTCATTACTTTTGGGAAATAAGAACCTGGCCACCAGGAGGCAAAGACACCCCAGCCAAAGGCTTAAATACTCCTCCCCCTTCCCTCATCCCCCAGTCATTCTGCCAAGGAACAAGGAACAGTAGAAGAAATATCAGGGTGAAAAGGTGCCAGAAGAATACAACTAAGACGCCCACATAACAAAAACAGGCGGTGGGCTGTGGACACTTTCCCATGGAAGAAAATTAAAATATCAGGTAAGAATAATTTAAATTCACAGCCACATTCATTACTTTTGGGAAAACCATACCCAAGCTAAAGAGCACACTAAATGCCAAAACAGGAGGGTACAATAGGCAGCCCATTCTGAGAGCACCAAGCCTGAAACCACTACCCAACAAAAACCCTGCTTCATCCAAAGCCAAGAAAACTTTAAAAAGGAAAGGCCCCAAGGACACTGACCAGCAGATAGTCCAGAAGCCTAGCTAGAGACCACAAAATCGGACTCAACTGAGCCAACAGTCCTCAAGGAGACACCGTTGCCTAACAGTCGGTCCCTCAATGCTCACTAAAGAGGGGAACACCAGCCTAAACTCCCCAAGGGCTAGGGCAAGGAAGAACCGAAAGGTCACCACAAAATCCATAAAAGGAAAACCCCCCAGCCCAGCTCACAAAGATCAAAATGGACCCTGACAGACAAGGGGAGGCTACGCCCAGACCAAGCAGAAACCCAAGGTTTAGGACCGGGCATCTAAACAGAGAAACCCTTCTCTCAACATCGTGCAAAGCACCGAAAGACAACTGAAGACGGAGTCCTCACATCGTCAGAACTAAGAATACTAAAGTATTCAGACAAAAAAGAACATGTAACAGACCCGGACGAAAAACTCTGAGTCAAGAACACACAGCCATCATCAGGATGGCACAGAAGAATACTTGCTGAGAAATAAAAAGCAGCCAGCAAGAGAACAGATTGCAAAAGAAAACTCCCAGACAGAAGGCACACTCTAGGCAAACAAAGCTTCCAGACCTACACACAGGGCTCTAAAAGGGGAAATACATAACCTCAACGAGGCCCACTGCACCCCCAGAGAGAGAGGTTACACCCAGAACCTGAAGGTGTATGGTAACCCTGAACCTTCTGCTTGCAAGCCCAGGGAGTATTGCCAACCTAAATCCTGAAGATGACAACGCATCTCAGAACCCTCTCCCAGCCGGGCCAGTCCAAGCATCGGTAGGTCTAAAGCAGGGGAACAGAAGAACCCCAACACCAGCTCAAAAACGAGCGGAAGAATGGCCACAGCCATCCCAACACAGCACGGGTGCACACCCGACTCCTTAGAAACAGACGACAAGGCCGTAGACCCGAAGGAATCTAACAAAAAGCCCACCATAGTCTCGACACAAAGCCAGCAAGACTTCAGATGGAACGAAAAACCCAGAGAGAAACACTCCTCTCTGAAGGTTAACTCTCAGTTCCAACCTCCTGAATGCAGGAGAATCCCTAAGAAAAGGGATCACACCTCCATAAGAAGAATAAGCCCCCTACCCTAAGAAAGGGGAAGTGGGCCAAAAAAGGCAGAGCACCTGCCCACAAGACACGAAGCCACAGGAGATATCAATCTCAAATAAATGTGGAAGGGGTCCTCCTAAAGGATAAGTTTGCTAACACACATCCAATGTGCAATAGCTGCAGCAGAGACACTGCAAACGTGAATCCATAAATGAATGAAATAAACAAAGAAGGCGCCACCATAGTGCACAATCAGTAGTAAAAGACACGCCCGTAAGTGCAATTGAAAATGTACTTACAAACTTCCAGACACTTGAGAAGTGTCACAAGCGCCTCCTGGACTCTTATGAGTCGTCCAGCTAACTCACACTCTTGCAACTCATAAGAGTCCAGGAGGTGCTTGTGACACTTCTCAAGTGTCTGGAAGTTTGTAAGTACATTTTCACTTGCACTTACGGCGTGTCTTTTACTACTGATTGTGCACTATGGTGGCGCCTTCTTTGTTTGTTTCATTCATATCTGTAGATTCCATCGTCTTGGGGCACCAACAAGAGATTTGAAGAAGCAGCTTGCCACCACCTATCTAATTTAGAACCAGCGGTTTGTTGGATATCCATTTTGGACTTTGGACTATCTTGATACTATTATAGATAAGTGCCATATGTTTTTTGGAACTATTCTGCTAACCTATATCATACCATTTGTGGTTTTTATATAATATTCACATTTAAATATCCAGTTCACTTGCATTACCAGTTTATGCATTTGGTTTGAATGTGATTTAGTTTTCAAGACTAAATCATTACATTGATGGCGCACTGATTTCTATGTTTTGTTGTGAATCCATAAGGTTACTACAGCAAGCAGACCAAGGGAAACCGACTATAAAGGCGTAAGTCAAGCCCAATAAGCATAGGCACTCAGAAAACCTGGGCAACCGTGACCAAGTCAATTAGTCCTAGTAAAAGGACATAGCCCAAGTTCCCAGGAACTGGAGAACCCCGGACCAGCCCTAAAGCCAAAAAGCCTGGCAAGGAGACCACCCCCAGTATCCCTAACAGGGAACAACCATATCCCAGAGGGGAAAGGAAGAGCATAAGGTCTCATAAAAAGAGCTAGACAGTACACAGTCAATGTGCAATAGCTGCAGCTGGTCACAGTCTGCAACCCATCCGCTGCAAGGCAGCTGAACTACTCAATAAACTACTAGCTGCTGAGAACTAAGTCCAGAAAGGACAATTTCCAGGGCCTCAAAAGAAAAAAGGCCAAACCGCCCAACTCGACGGCAAGAGGGCGCAAGCCCACCAACCCTCCATTACATGGGAAGGAGCTCTAGGGTCTGACAACCACAGACACAAGAAAGAGAGAGAGACATAGCAGAACTCCACTGACCCAGCCATCCAAATTGAAGGCTATAAGGACTGAGACAATCCTTCCTGCCTCACGGACCCACCGGTCCTCTAGAATGCTTAGTTGAACACAGAGGATAACATGAGCACTCGGCGCCTCTACCAGACCAGCCAAGCAGAGCGACGCCACGTGTCCGAACAGCTACCAGACAGAACTAAACCCAAACAGGACCACCCTGCAATCCGGGTTCTAACCGTCAAGCTGCATAAATCCTCCCTCAGAGGTGAAGGAAAACAGACAGGACATCCTATCGGATGAAAATAAAATAAAAGGCAACCCATAGGTTAATGCCCATAAGGAAACAGGCCTACCGCAGGACCAGCCAAACGGAGCCCTGATCTTACAAAAAAACTGGAAAAGATCTCAATACATGGACATCCAGAGATTATATCATCCCCAACATGTCTAATGAGGTGCGCCATTCGAAGAGCATACTGAGTATTCCCGTATCCGATAAGGATAGGGTTGTACAATAACGGAAAAAACAGAATTTATGCTTACCTGATAAATTACTTTCTCTTGTGGTGTATCCAGTCCACGGGTTCATCCTTTACTTGTGGGATATTCTCCTTCCTAACAGGAAGTGGCAAAGAGAGCACACAGCAGAGCTGTCCATATAGCTTCCCCTCTAGCTCCACCCCCCAGTCATTCGACCGAAGGTTAGGCAGAAAAAGGAGAAACCATAGGGTGCAGTGGTGACTGTAGTTTAAAAATAAAAACCACCTGTCTTAAAATGACAGGGCGGGCCGTGGACTGGATACACCACAAGAGAAAGTAATTTATCAGGTAAGCATAAATTCTGTTTTCTCTTGTAAGGTGTATGCAGTCCACGGGTTCATCCTTTACTTGTGGGATACCAATACCAAAGCTTTAGGACACGGATGAAGGGAGGGAACAAGACAGGTACCTTAAACGGAAGGCACCACTGCTTGTAAAACCTTTCTCCCAAAAATAGCCTCAGAAGAAGCAAAAGTATCGAAATTGTAAAATTTGGAAAAAGTATGCAGCGAAGACCAAGTCGCTGCCTTACAAATCTGTTCAACAGAAGCCTCATTTTTAAAAGCCCATGTGGAGGCTGCTGGCCAGCAGTCACATAGGCCAGACGGATGATGCTTTTCAGCCAAAAGGAAAGAGAGGTAGCGGTCGCCTTCTGACCTCTCCTCTTACCAGAATAGATAACAAAGAAGTTGTTTGTCTGAAATCCTTAGTTGCTTGTAAATAGAACTTTAAAGCATGAACCACATCAAGATTGTGTAACAGACGTTCCTTCTTCGAAGAAGGATTAGGACACAGAGAAGGAACAACAATTTCCTGGTTGATATTCTTATTAGACACAACCTTAGGAAGAAAACCAGGTTTGGTACGCAAAACTACCTTATCTGCATGGAACACCAATACAAAATTTGTTTTTTTAGCACACCTTACAAAAAGTTTAAATCCACATCTGGGAGTGCTGCCAATATGACCCAGTAATTACACAAACAAAGAGGTATCAGCGCACATCCATTTTCCAAAGCACAACATATTTTTTACTGCTGCAAAAAATTGCCTGCAAATACATCAAGAGACAACTATTCTTTTTTAAATAATATTGGGAACTTAGTCACACAATATGGCCATATTCTGCTTAGCCAGTCACCACTTTCAAGGTGCCCCAATTCGACTGGTCCTACTCTACAGTTCTTTTGCCACAGAGGGCTGAAACATTCCTGCTTTTACTCTTCATAATAGAATGAGACTCCCTGGCTTTTTATTCACAACTCTATAACACTGTTATGAGCACACCTGAACTTGGGTGGGGTGCTTAAACCAATGGGAGATGGTCAGTCTCCCTGGTAATTTTAAATAAAAATACAAAAAAATTTTTTAGCACACCTTACAAAAAGTTTAAATCCACATCTGGGAGTGCTGCCAATATGACCCAGTAATTACACAAACAAAGAGGTATCAGCGCACATCCATTTTCCAAAGCACAACATATTTTTTTACTGCTGCAAAAAATTGCCTGCAAATACATCAAGAGACAACTATTCTTTTTTAAATAATATTGGGAACTTATTCCCACAATATGGACATATTCTGCTTAGCCAGTCACCACTTTCAAGGTGCCCCAATTTGACTGGTCCTACTCTACAGTCCTTGGTAGAATGAGCAGTAATTGTTTCAGGAGGCTGCTGGCCAGCAGTCACATAGGCCAGACGGATGATGCTTTTCAGCCAAAAGGAAAGAGAGGTAGCGGTCACCTTCTGACCTCTCTTCTTACCAGAATAGATAATAAATAAAGAAGTTGTTTGTCTGAAATCCTTAGTTGCTTGTAAATAGAACTTTAAAGCACGAACCACATCAAGATTGTGTAACAGACGTTCCTTCTTCGAAGAAGGATTAGGACACAGAGAAGGAACAACAATTTGCTGGTTGATATTCTTATTAGACACAACCTTAGGAAGAAAACCAGGTTTGGTACGCAAAACTACCTTATCTGCATGGAACACCAAGTAAGGTGAGTCACACTGTAAAGCAGATAACTCTGAAACTCTTCGCGCAGAAGAGATAGCTACCAAAAACAAAACTTACCAAGATAAAAGCTTAATATCTATGGAATGTAAAGGTTCAAACGGAACCCCTTGCAGAACTGAAAGAACTAAATTCAGACTCCATGGCGGAGCCACAGGTCTATAAACAGGCTTGATTCTGACTAAAGCCTGAGTAAACGCCTGAACGTCTGGTACCTCCGCCAGACGTTTGTGTAAAAGGATAGACAAAGCAGCTATCTGTCCTTTTAAGGAACTAGCTGACAATCCTTTCTCCAATCCATCTTGGAGAAAAGACAATATCCTGGGAATCCTAATCTTACTCCATGAGTAGCCCTTGGATTCGCACCAACAAATATTTTTTCGCCAAATCTTATGGTAGATTTTCCTGGTGACAGGCTTTCTAGCCTGAATCAGGGTATCGATAACCGACTCAGAGAAACCACGCTTAGATAGAATTAGGCGTTCAATCTCCAAGCAGTCAGACGCAGAGAAATTAGATTTGGATGTTTGAAAGGACCTTGAAGTAGAAGGTCCTGCCTCATTGGTAGAGTCCATGGTGGAACGGATGACATGTCCACTAGGTCTGCATACCAGGTCCTGCGTGGCCACGCAGGCGCTATTAGAATCAACGACGCCCTCTCCTGCTTGATTCTGGCAACCAGACGAGGAAGGAGAGGAAATGGTGGAAACACATAGGCCAGATTGAAGGACCAAGGCGCTGCTAGAGCCTCTATCAACACCGCCTGTGGATCCTGGGACCTGGACCCATAAAGAGGAAGTTTGGCATTCTGACGGGACGCCATCAGATCCAATTCTGGAGTGCCCCATAGCTGGATCAGCTGGGCAAATACCTCCGTGTGGAGTTCCCACTCCCCCGGATGAAAAGTCTGACGACTTAGAAAATCCGCCTCCCAGTTGTCTACTCCTGGGATGTGAATTGCTGAGAGGTGGCAAGAGTGATCCTCCACCCACCTGATTATTTTGGTTACTTCCATCATTGCTAGGGAACTCCTTGTTCCCCCTTGATGGTTGATGTAAGCTACAGTTGTGATGTTGTCCGACTGGAATCTGATGAATTTGGCCGCAGCTAGCTGAGGCCATGTCTGAAGAGCGTTGAATATCGCCCTCAGTTCCAGGATGTTTATCATGAGAAGAGCTTCTTCCGAGACCATAAGCCCTGAGCTTTCAGGGAGTCCCAAACTGCACCCCAGCCACCCCAGCCCACTCTGGTCTGCGGAAACACATTCCCTGAGACAGATGATCCTGAGACAACCACCAGAGAAGAGAATCTCTGGTCCCCTGGTCCAACTGTATTTGAGGAGACAAATCTGCATAATCCCCATTCCACTGTTTGAGCATGCATAGTTGCAGTGGTCTGAGGTGTATCCGTGCAAAATGAACTATGTCCATTGCCGCTACCATTAGTCCGATTGTCTCCATGCACTGAGCCACAGACGGCCGAGGAATGGAATGAAGAGCTCGGCAAGTAGTTAAGAGTTTTAACTTTCTGACCTCCGTCAGTAATATTTTCATTTCTACCGAGTCTATTAGGGTTCCTAGGAATGGAACTCTTGTGAGGGGGGAGAGAGAACTCTTTTTGATGTTCACCTTCCACTCGTGAGACCTCAGAAAGGCCAATACAATTTCCGTGTGAGACTTGGCTCTTTGGAAAGTCGACGCCTGAATTAAGATGTCGTCTAGGTAAGGCGCCACTGCTATGCCCCGCGGTCTTATAACCGCCAGGAGGGACCCTAGCACCTTTGTGAAAATTCTGGGAGCAGTGGCCAACCCGAAAGGAAGAGCCACAAACTGATAATGCTTGTCCAGAAAGGCGAACCTGAGAAACTGGTGATGATCTTTGTGGATAGGAATGTGCAGATACGCATCCTTTAGATCCACGGTAGTCATATATTGACCCTCCTGGATCATTGGTAAGATTGTCCGAATGGTCTCCATCTTGAATGATGGGACTCTGAGGAACTTGTTTAGAATTTTGAGATCCAGGATTGGTCTGAAAGTTCCTTCTTTTTTGGGAACCACAAACAGATTTGAGTAAAACCCCAGCCCTTGTTCCACAATTGGAACTGGGTGGATCATTCCCATAGTATGTAGGTCTTCTACACAGCGTAAGAACGCCTCTTTCTTTGTCTGGTCTGTAGACAGATGAGAAATGTGGAACCTTCCCCTTGGAGGGGAGTCCTTGAATTCTAAAAGATATCCCTGGGATACAATCTCTAATGCCCAGGGATCGTGTACATCTCTTGCCCAGGCCTAAGTGAAGAGAGAGAGTCTGCCCCTACTAGATCCGGTCCCGGATCTGGGGCTACCCCATCATGCTGTCTTGGAGGCAGCTGCAGGCTTCTTGGCCTGTTTACCCTTGTTCCAGCCCTGGTAAGGTTTCCAGGCTGCCCTGGGTTGTGAAGTATTATCCTCTTGCTTTGCAGCAGGGGAGGAGGAAGCGAGACCGCTCCTGAAATTCCAAAAGGAACGAAAATTATTTTGTTTGTTCTTCGTCTTGAAGGACTTGTCCTGGGGGAGAGCATGGCCTTTTCCCCCAGTGATTTCTGAAATAATCTCTTTCAATTCAGGCCCAAAAAGGGTCTTTCCTTTGAAAGGGATGTTCAATAGTTTGGATTTTGACGACACATCGGCCGACCAGGACTTTAGCCATAACGCCCTTTGTGCTAAAATGGCGAAACCTGAATTTTTTGCCGCTAACTTAGCTAGTTGGAAAGCGGCATCTGTGATAAAAGAATTAGCCAGTTTAAGAGCCTTAAAGGGACAGGCTACACCAAAATTTTTCTTATTTAAAAAGATAGATAATCCCTTTATTACCCATTCCCCGTTTTTGCATAACCAACCCAGTTATATTAATATGCTTTTTACCTCTGTGATTACCTTGTATCTAAGCCTTTGCAGACAGCCTCCTTATCTAAGTGCCGTTGACAGACATGCAGTGTAGTCAATCAGTGAAGACTCCTAAATAACTTCACGGGAGTGAGCACAATGTTATCTATATGACACATGTGAACTAGCACAGTCTAACTGTGAAAAACTTTCAAAATGCTCTGAGCTAGGAGGCGGTTTTCAACTGTTTAGAAATCAGTTTGAGCCTAGCTAGGTTTAGCTTTTCAAAAATACCACCAAGGGAACAAAGCAAATTTGATGATAAAAGTAAATTGGAAAGTTGTTTAAAATTGCATGCCCTATCTGAATCATGAAAACATAATTTATGTAAGAACTTACCTGATAAATTCATTTCTTTCATATTAACAAGAGTCCATGAGCTAGTGACGTATGGGATATACATTCCTACCAGGAGGGGCAAAGTTTCCCAAACCTTAAAATGCCTATAAATACACCCCTCACCACACCCACAAATCAGTTTAACGAATAGCCAAGAAGTGGGGTGATAAGAAAAAGTGCGAAGCATATAAAATAAGGAATTGGAATAATTGTGCTTTATACAAAAAAATCATAACCACCACAAAAAAGGGTGGGCCTCATGGACTCTTGTTAATATGAAAGAAATGAATTTATCAGGTAAGTTCTTACATAAATTATGTTTTCTTTCATGTAATTAACAAGAGTCCATGAGCTAGTGACGTATGGGATAATGACTACCCAAGATGTGGATCTTTCCACACAAGAGTCACTAGAGAGGGAGGGATAAAATAAAGACAGCCAATTCCTGCTGAAAATAATCCACACCCAAAATAAAGTTTAACAAAAAACATAAGCAGAAGATTCAAACTGAAACCGCTGCCTGAAGAACTTTTCTACCAAAAACTGCTTCAGAAGAAGAAAATACATCAAAATGGTAGAATTTAGTAAAAGTATGCAAAGAAGACCAAGTTGCTGCTTTGCAGATCTGGTCAACCGAAGCTTCATTCCTAAACGCCCAGGAAGTAGATACTGACCTAGTAGAATGAGCTGTAATTCTTTGAGGCGGAGTTTTACCCGACTCAACATAGGCAAGATGAATTAAAGATTTCAACCAAGATGCCAAAGAAATGGCAGAAGCTTTCTGGCCTTTCCTAGAACCGGAAAAGATAACAAATAGACTAGAAGTCTTACGGAAAGATTTCGTAGCTTTAACATAATATTTCAAAGCTCTAACAACATCCAAAGAATGCAATGATTTCTCCTTAGAATTCTTAGGATTAGGACATAATGAAGGAACCACAATTTCTCTACTAATGTTGTTGGAATTCACAACTTTAGGTAAAAATACAAAAGAAGTTCGCAACACCGCCTTATCCTGATGAAAAATCAGAAAAGGAGACTCACATGAAAGAGCAGATAATTCAGAAACTCTTCTAGCAGAAGAGATAGCCAAAAGGAACAAAACTTTCCAAGAAAGTAATTTAATGTCCAATGAATGCATAGGTTCAAACGGAGGAGCTTGAAGAGCTCCCAGAACCAAATTCAAACTCCAAGGAGGAGAAATTGACTTAATGACAGGTTTTATACGAACCAAAGCTTGTACAAAACAATGAATATCAGGAAGAATAGCAATCTTTCTGTGAAAAAGAACAGAAAGAGCAGAGATTTGTCCTTTCAAAGAACTTGCGGACAAACCCTTATCCAAACCATCCTGAAGAAATTGTAAAATTCTCGGTATTCTAAAAGAATGCCAAGAAAAATGATGAGAAAGACACCAAGAAATATAAGTCTTCCAGACTCTATAATATATCTCTCGAGATACAGATTTACGAGCCTGTAACATAGTATTAATCACGGAATCAGAGAAACCTCTATGACCAAGAATCAAGCGTTCAATCTCCATACCTTTAAATTTAAGGATTTCAGATCCGGATGGAAAAAAGGACCTTGTGACAGAAGGTCTGGTCTTAACGGAAGAGTCCATGGCTGGCAAGATGCCATCCGGACAAGATCCGCATACCAAAACCTGTGAGGCCATGCCGGAGCTATTAGCAGAACAAACGAGCATTCCCTCAGAATCTTGGAGATTACTCTTGGAAGAAGAACTAGAGGCGGAAAGATATAGGCAGGATGATACTTCCAAGGAAGTGATAATGCATCCACTGCCTCCGCCTGAGGATCCCGGGATCTGGACAGATACCTGGGAAGTTTCTTGTTTAGATGAGAGGCCATCAGATCTATCTCTGGGAGCCCCCACAATTGAACAATCTGAAGAAATACCTCTGGGTGAAGAGACCATTCGCCCGGATGCAACGTTTGGCGACTGAGATAATCCGCTTCCCAATTGTCTACACCTGGGATATGAACCGCAGAGATTAGACAGGAGCTGGATTCCGCCCAAACCAAAATTCGAGATACTTCTTTCATAGCCAGAGGACTGTGAGTCCCTCCTTGATGATTGATGTATGCCACAGTTGTGACATTGTCTGTCTGAAAACAAATGAACGATTCTCTCTTCAGAAGAGGCCAAAACTGAAGAGCTCTGAAAATTGCACGGAGTTCCAAAATATTGATCGGTAATCTCACCTCCTGAGATTCCCAAACTCCTTGTGCCGTCAGAGATCCCCACACAGCTCCCCAACCTGTGAGACTTGCATCTGTTGAAATTACAGTCCAGGTCGGAAGAACAAAAGAAGCCCCCTGAATTAAACGATGGTGATCTGTCCACCACGTTAGAGAGTGTCGAACAATCGGTTTTAAAGATATTAATTGAGATATCTTCGTGTAATCCCTGCACCATTGGTTCAGCATACAGAGCTGAAGAGGTCGCATGTGAAAACGAGCAAAGGGGATCGCGTCCGATGCAGCAGTCATAAGACCTAGAATTTCCATGCATAAGGCTACCGAAGGGAATGATTGTGACTGAAGGTTTCGACAAGCTGTAATCAATTTTAGACGTCTCTTGTCTGTTAAAGACAGAGTCATGGACACTGAATCTATCTGGAAACCCAGAAAGGTTACCCTTGTTTGAGGAATCAAAGAACTTTTTAGTAAATTGATCCTCCAACCATGATCTTGAAGAAACAACACAAGTCGATTCGTATGAGACTCTGCTAAATGTAAAGACGGAGCAAGTACCAAGATATCGTCCAAATAAGGAAATACCACAATACCCTGTTCTCTGATTACAGACAGAAGGGCACCGAGAATCTTTGTGAAAATTCTTGGAGCTGTAGCAAGGCCAAACGGTAGAGCCACAAATTGGTAATGCTTGTCTAGAAAAGAGAATCTCAGGAACTGATAATGATCTGGATGAATCGGAATATGCAGATATGCATCCTGTAAATCTATTGTGGACATATAATTCCCTTGCTGAACAAAAGGCAATATAGTCCTTACAGTTACCATCTTGAACGTTGGTATCCTTACATAGCGATTCAATAATTTTAGATCCAGAACTGGTCTGAAGGAATTCTCCTTCTTTGGTACAATGAAGAGATTTGAATAAAACCCCATCCCCTGTTCCGGAACTGGAACTGGCATAATTACTCCAGCCAACTCTAGATCTGAAACACAATTCAGAAATGCTTGAGCTTTCACTGGATTTACTGGGACATGGGAAAGAAAAAATCTCTTTGCAGGAGGTCTCATCTTGAAACCAATTCTGTACCCTTCTGAAACAATGTTCTGAATCCAAAGATTGTGAACAGAATTGATCCAAATTTCTTTGAAAAAACGTAACCTGCCCCCTACCAGCAGAACTGGAATGAGGGCCGTACCTTCATGTGAACTTAGAAGCAGGCTTTGCCTTTCTAGCAGGCTTGGATTTATTCCAGACTGGAGATGGTTTCCAAACTGAAACTGCTCCTGAGGACGAAGGATCAGGCTTTTGTTCTTTGTTGAAACGAAAGGATCGAAAACGATTGTTAGCCCTGTTTTTACCTTTAGACTTTTTATCCTGTGGTAAAAAAGTTCCTTTCCCACCAGTAACAGTTGAAATAATAGAATCCAACTGAGAACCAAATAATTTGTTTCCCTGGAAAGAAATGGAAAGTAGAGTTGATTTAGAAGCCATATCAGCATTCCAAGTCTTAAGCCATAAAGCTCTTCTGGCTAAGATAGCCAGAGACATAAATCTAACATCAACTCTAATAATATCAAAAATGGCATCACAGATGAAATTATTAGCATGCTGGAGAAGAATAATAATATCATGAGAATCACGATTTGTTACTTGTTGCGCTAGAGTTTCCAACCAAAAAGTTGAAGCTGCAGCAACATCAGCCAATGATATAGCAGGTCTAAGAAGATTACCTGAACATAGATAAGCTTTTCTTAGAAAAGATTCAATTTTTCTATCTAAAGGATCCTTAAACGAGGTACCATCTGATGTAGGAATGGTAGTACGTTTAGCCAGGGTAGAAATAGCCCCATCAACTTTAGGGATTTTGTCCCAAAATTCTAACCTGTCAGGCGGAACAGGATATAATTGCTTAAAACGTTTAGAAGGAGTAAATGAATTACCCAATCTATCCCATTCCTTAGCAATTACTGCAGAAATAGCATTAGGAACAGGAAAGACTTCTGGAATAACCGCAGGAGCTTTAAAAACCTTATCTAAACGTATAGAATTAGTATCAAGAGGACTAGAATCCTCTATTTCTAAAGCAATTAGTACTTCTTTAAGTAAAGAGCGAATAAATTCCATCTTAAATAAATATGAAGATTTATCAGCATCAATCTCTGAGACAGAATCCTCTGAACCAGAAGAGTCCAAAGAATCAGAATGATGGTGTTCATTTAAAAATTCATCTGTAGAAAGAGAAGATTTAAAAGACTTTTTACGTTTACTAGAAGGAGAAATAACAGACAAAGCCTTCTTTATGGATTCAGAAACAAAATCTCTTATGTTATCAGGAACATTCTGCACCTTAGATGTTGAGGGAACTGCAACAGGCAATGGTACATCACTAAAGGAAATATTATCTGCATTAACAAGTTTGTCATGACATTTAATACAAACAACAGCTGGAGGAATAGCTACCAAAAGTTTACAGCAGATACACTTAGCTTTGGTAGATCCAGCAGGCAGAGGTTTTCCTGTAGTATCTTCTGGCTCAGATGCAACGTGAGACATCTTGCAATATGTAAGAGAAAAAACAACATATAAAGCAAAATAGATCAAATTCCTTATAAGACAGTTTCAGGAATGGGAAAAAAATGCCAAACATCAAGCTTCTAGCAACCAGAAGCAAATGAAAAATGAGACTGAAATAATGTGGAGACAAAAGCGACGCCCATATTTTTTGGCGCCAAAAAAGACGCCCACATTATTTGGCGCCTAAATGCTTTTTGCGCCAAAAATGACGCAACATCCGGAACGCCGACATTTTTGGCGCAAAATAACGTCAAAAAAATGACGCAACTTCCGGCGACACGTATGACGCCGGAAACGGAAATGAATTTTTGCGCCAAAAAAGTCCGCGCCAAAAATGACGCAATAAAATGAAGCATTTTCAGCCCCCGCGAGCCTAACAGCCCACAGGGAAAAAGTCAAATTTTTGAGGTAAGAAAAAATATGATAATTAAAGCATAATCCCAAATATGAAACTGACTGTCTGGAAATAAGGAAAGTTGAACATTCTGAGTCAAGGCAAATAAATGTTTGAATACATATATTTAGAACTTTATAAATAAAGTGCCCAACCATAGCTTAGAGTGTCACAGAAAATAAGACTTACTTACCCCAGGACACTCATCTACATGTTTGTAGAAAGCCAAACCAGTACTGAAACGAGAATCAGTAGAGGAAATGGTAAATATAAGAGTATATCGTCGATCTGAAAAGGGAGGTAAGAGATGAATCTCTACGACCGATAACAGAGAACCTTATGAAATAGACCCCGTAGAAGGAGATCACTGCATTCAATAGGCAATACTCTCCTCACATCCCTCTGACATTCACTGCACGCTGAGAGGAAAACCGGGCTCCAACTTGCTGCGGAGCGCATATCAACGTAGAATCTAGCACAAACTTACTTCACCACCTCCCTTGGAGGCAAAGTTTGTAAAACTGATTTGTGGGTGTGGTGAGGGGTG
Source organism: Bombina bombina (assembly GCF_027579735.1). NCBI lineage: Eukaryota > Metazoa > Chordata > Amphibia > Anura > Bombinatoridae > Bombina > Bombina bombina. The sequence continues at coordinate 307,542,013 of NC_069500.1, read as the reverse complement.
TATTTATAGGCATTTTAAGGTTTGGGAAACTTTGCCCCTCCTGGTAGGAATGTATATCCCATACGTCACTAGCTCATGGACTCTTGTTAATTACATGAAAGAAAGTTTAGTTTTGACTTTACTGTCCCTTTAATTCTGTCCATAATGTCCTCATATGAGGTCTCCGTCTAGAGCGCATCTTCCAGCGCCTCGAACCAGAAAGCAGCTGCAGTAGTTACAGGAACAATGCACGCTATAGGTTGGAGAAGAAAACCTTGATGAACAAAAATTTTCTTAAGTAAACCCTCTAATTTTTTATCCATAGGGTCTTTAAAAGCACAACTGTCCTCAATTGGTATGGTTGTGCATTTAGCAAGTGAAGAAACAGCTCCCTCCACCTTAGGGACCGTCTGCCACGAGTCCCGCGTGGTGTCAGATATGGGGAACATTTTCTTAAAAACAGGAGGGGGAACAAACGGAATGCCTGGTCTATCCCACTCCCTAGTTACTATATCCGCAATCCTCTTAGGGACCGGGAACACATCAGTGTAAACAGGAACTTCTAGGTACCATTTTACACAATTTCTCTGGAACCACCAAAGGGTCGCAGTCATCCAGAGTATTTAATACCTCCCTGAGCAATAAGCGGAGGTGTTCTAGTTTAAATTTAATTCAACGTATCTGCGTCTGTCTGAGGAGCAACCTTTCCCGACTCGGAAATTTCTCCCTCAGACAGCACATCCCTCGCCCCCATTTCAGAGCGTTGTGAGTGTATATCGGATACGGCTACTAAAGCGTCAGAATGCTCATAATCTGTTCTTAAAACAGAGCTATCACGCTTTGCAGGTAACACGGGCAGTTTAGATAGTAACACTGAGAGGGTATTATCCATAACTGCCGCCAAGTCTTGTAAGGTAAAAGAGTTAGACGCGCTAGAGGTACTAGGCATCGCTTGAGCGGGCGTAACTGGTTGTGACACTTGGGGAGAGGTTAATAGGCTAACCTCATTACCTTCTGTCTGAGAATCATCTTGGGCCACATTTTTAAGTGCAACAATATGTTCTTTAAAGTGTATAGACATATCAGTACAAGTGGGACACATTCTGAGAGGGGGTTCCAACATTGCTTCTAAACACATTGAACAAGGATTTTCCTTAGTGTCAGACATGTTTAACAGACTAGTAGTAAGACAAACAGGCTCAGAAATCACTTTAATCAAGTAAAAACACACTTTGCAAAAAAACGTTACTGTGCCTTTAAGACATAAAAAAGGCACACAATTTTCCAAAACAGTGAAAAATGCAGCAAACTTTTCGAAATTTTTACAGTATGTACCTAAAGCATTAGTAAGATTGCACAACTAGCAAGAAAAACGATTAACCCCTTAATGCCCAAACTGGATCAATAGCAAGCTAACAACCGGTTAAAAACGACTTCAGCACCTTGCCACAGCTCTGCTGTGGCCCTACCTGCCCTTAGGAACCAGATTTGTGGGGAAAAAAGCTTCTTATAGGCCCTCAAACTGCAGCAGGACCCTCCATGTGAAACAGCCTGAAGATCTAGTCAATTTAACTGCGCAACTGAGGCGAGAAATTAGGCCCTTCCCACCTTACTCCGGTGCTGTGAGGCCTAAAGAAACACTCCTAAGTGTTAAAATAACAGCCATGTGGGTAGCAACCCCTGAAAGAAACCCAAAGGAACCTTCAAAGTGCCTCAAAAAACAATATTTATCAGTAAAAACCGTTTGCCATAAAATAGTGTCAACCAGCATAAATTAGCCCTGTTATGTAAGCTTGAAATTCCATACTTAGTCTCTGAATAAAGCTTACCCTTCCCTCATGGGGATCTTATCAGTCCTTTTCTAGCATTAACACATTCTTGTCTAGAAATAAATGACTGAACATACCTTATTGCAGCCTAACCTGCAAACCGTTCCCCCCAACTGAAGTTTTCTTGTACTCTTCAGTCCTTTGTGGGAACAGCAGTGGATTTTAGTTACAACATGCTAAAATCATCTTCCTCCCTGCAGAAATCTTCATCTCTTATCTGCTAGAGAGTAAATAGTACAAACCGGTACCATTTACAATAACAAACTTTTGCTTGTAGAACAAAAAACTACAAATCTAACACCACTTTCACTTTACCCTTTCCGAGAGGGACCCTATTGCTTAGAGCCGGCAAAGAGAATGACTGGGGGGTGGAGCTAGAGGGGGAGCTATATGGACAGCTCTGCTGTGTGCTCTCTTTGCCACTTCCTGTTAGGAAGGAGAATATCCCACAAGTAAAGGATGAACCCGTGGACTGGATACACCTTACAAGAGAAAAAATGTCTGCGTAATGCGCGAAGGCCCGCAATTCTGTAACGAAAGGCACAACACTCAGGGACAGTCGCACCCGCAGAGAACTGTACAGTCCAAGGTGGAATACCCGGGACAACAGGAGCAGGGAAGAGAAGGCATCACCCTGTCCTCAAACTCTATTCAATTTAGGAAATAAATGTTCATCAGGCAATATGACCTTTGGAACCCCTAAATTTGCCAAAAACTTCCCTTAGAAGAAGCGCAAATTCCTAAAACCAAAGCCTCCTCAGTTGGAGGTTGAGAGGCAGCAGACTCTGACCCAGAAAGTTCATACTCTGAAGTCTCAGAAAGAACTTCATCCTCGGACAACCCTATCAGTTAAATCCAAAAAATATTTAATGTACTCTGGGAAGGAGTGCAATATGTAACCTTTCGCTTGCTCTTAGCAGGGCGAGGTAAAGCATTAAGGCTGCAGACACCGCCATCTGAACTGCGCAGTAACATTTGGAGAAAGAAAGGCCCCCTCCAGATGGAGGCTCAGCAATGCTACGGGAAAAACTGCATGTGTATAGAGATAACAATGTAGGGTACGCACCTCACTAAACAACAACTCCTCAGAGGTGGACGGCTCCGTGATATCAAACATGTTTGATGTTATCACATTATCAAGGCATTTGGAACATAATTGAAAACTAGAGAGATAAAACATCCTCTCTTTTTTTTATTTAAATCAAATAACGGCACCTCTATACCCCAATGGCTGGGGCACTCACCACCTCCTATAACCCAGACAGTACAGAGATGTACGACTCCTCTCTGATAGTCACGAAGGAGGGAATGAATCACATAGTGCACAATGCAGGACTGTCCCTGCTATGAGAGAAAGCACGCCAAGCTTGTAAGCTGCATGGATCTCAAAGTGAAAGTGAAACCTGTATGTTCCATAACAGCCTAAAAGCCCATAACATCTCACACATAAAGCAGCATAAAATCAAATAAACCTATAAGATTATTATTCCCCCCCTGTTCAATAATCCCCCTAAGGAGATATTAACCCTTGATTCTATAAAGATAAAAGGTGCCACACTGTGACCCTGTCTTCTGTGTTAACATTATATAATAAAAAATTAAACAATCTTACCAGAATCTACGCTGTGGAACAGGAACACGGCCCTTCAAGTGTGACAGGTCGTAGCATCGCTCCTGACATGGACTTGAGAGAAGAAAACAGTCTGCGAAACTCGTCAACGCCGACCGCTGTAGGAGCTGTTAATATGAGTCGGGATGGTGTCGCAAAGGAGAGCTCTCCCTGCATCTCCGGACTCTAACTTTCACCCAGGCCCTCCGTGAGAAGCTTATAGGGCTACTTAAAACTCCTGTCCCATTGCGAAGAGTAGTACCCTCAATAAGAGACAAAACAAATTCTGACACTTCTCTGCCAACCTCCTTGGACGAAAGGCAAAGAATGACTGGGGAATGAGGGAAGTGGGAGGAGTATTTAAGCCTTTGGCTAGGGTGTCTTTGCCTCCTCCTGGTGGCCAGGTTCTTATTTCCCAAAAGTAATGAATGCGGGTGTGGACTCTGTCCCATTAGGAAGAAAACTTCTTTCACTCATGGTTAGTGTTTGGCTGAAGCCATTTATTATCAATCAACTATGTTTACTCTTTTTAAATCATAATGACAAACAGAAACTACCCAAATGACCCTGATCAAAAGTTTACATACCCCAGTTCTTAATACCGTGTATTGCCCCCTTTAATATCAATGACAGCTTTCAGTCTTTTGCGGTATTTGTGGATGAGGCTCTTTATCTTCTCAGATGGTAAAGCTGCCCATTCTTCCTGGCAAAAAGCCTCCAGTTCCTGTAAATTCTTGGGCTGTCTTGCATGAACTGCACGTTTGAGATCTCCCCAGAGTGGCTCAGTGAAAATGAGGTCAGGAGACTGAGATGGCCACTCCAGAACCTTCACTTTATTCTGCTGTAGCCAATGACAGGTCGACTTGGCCATGTGTTTAGGATCATTGTCATGTTGGAATGTCCAAGTACATCCCATGCGCAGCTTCCGGGCTGATGAATGCAAATTTTCCTCCAGTTTTTTTCTTATAACATACTGCATTCATCTTGCCAACAATTCTGACCAAATTTCCTGTGCCTTTGTAGCTCACACATCCCCAAAACATCAGCGATCCACCTCCGTGTATCACAGTAGGAATGGAGTACCTTTTATCATAGGCCTTGTTGACTCCTCTCCAAATGTAGCGTTTATGGCTGTGGTCTCATCACTCCAAATGACTTTGTGCCAGAAGGTTTGAGGCTTGTCTCTGTGCGGTTTGGCATAGTGTAAGCGGGATACTTTGTGGCATTTGCGTAGTAATGACTTTCTTCTGGCGACTCAACCATGCAGCCCATCTTTCTTCAAGTGCATCTTGAAACAGCCTCACCACACATTTTCAGAGAATCCTGAATTTCACCTTAAGTTATTTGTGAGGGTTTGTTTGCATCCCGAACAATTTTCCTGGCAGTTGTAGCTGAAATATTAGTTGGTTTACCTGACCGTGGTTTGGTTTCAACAGAACCCCTCATTTTCCACTTCTTGATTAGAGTTTGAACATTGCTGATTGGCATTCTCAATTCCTTGGATATCATTTTATATCCCTTTCCTGTTTTATACAGTTCAACTACCTTTTCCCGCAGATCCTTTGACAATTATTTTGCTTTCCCCATGAATTACAAGCAAACCGATCACAGGTGAGGATGGTTACCTTTAATAGCCATTCAAACCCCTGTGTGTCAACTTGTGTGCATGTTATCAGGTCAAAATCACAAGGGTATGTAAACTTGTGATCAGGGTCATTTGGGTAGTTTCTGTTGTCATTATGATTTAAAAAGAGTAAACACAGTTGATTGATAATAATTGGCTTCAACCAAACACTAACCATGAGTGAAAGAAAAGTTTTTGTGTTATTCATATTCTCTGAAAAATGGCCAAGAAATCAAATTTTGCCAGGGTATGTAAACTTATGAGCACAACTGTGTATGTATGTGTGTATGTGTATATGTGTGTATATATATATATATATATATATATATATATATATATATATATATATATATATATATATATATATATATATATATATATATATATATATAACACATACATACATACATACATACATACACACACACACTTAATGCAGATGGGAATATAAACTGTGTTATTGTAAATTTTACATTTAGAAATAATTTAAGGATTGAAATGTGATTGGCAAAAAAAAAGTATGTATATCCAAGATAACTGGAGAATGTCTTAAAAAGATGTTCAGTATTTATAATATGATATATTTTCAGTTCTACTAGAAACAAACCAGGACATTATTTTATTATTTAATAATTGCATGAGACAGCATGTTCTTCAGTCAAATTGGGAGTTCAATGAAAGATACACAAGACATAAAGGAAGTATAGACATACAGTAGATAGGGCTAAATCCATACAAGTCATAAGTGGTGCTTGCTGGGGACAATTGATGGACTTAAGGACTTATTGATAAATGTCAGCTTGTTTTAAAATAGTATCAGCCAGATATAAGTCTGAAATTGTTAGACAGGATCTAGGAACTGTAATAGGGCATTTAGCTATGAATACAGGATGAGCCTGACAGAGAGAGATGGGAGTGTTGCTAGACAAGTGCAATATAGGAGATTTCTAGTAGAAGTGATGAATGAATATGTATAAGAAAATAACACAATTAGTAAACCTTATCCAGCAACCCCATATTAAGCCTAAATAAATGAGTTGATAAGAACTGCCAGAGTCTCAAAAACACTCACGGATGTCAGATATATTACACACTAATTTATTAAGATGTCAGGAGGACCCAGCCTGTTTGGGAATTTGAATTTCCAACTGATGTCCATATAAAAGGACTTATATTTTGGAACTGTCTCCTAACCAGTGGATTTACAGAGATCCTTGATTGCTTGCTTGGGTAACGAATGAAGTGCATATGCCATTTGCCTTAAACCATTAATCATGTGGTTATGTTTATTTAGTTTTCTTTTTTGCACATTGCTTGACAATGCAATCAGGGATCCCCAATAAAAAACAAACAAAAAAAAAACGTCCGTAAATCCACTGGTTAGGAGACAGTTCCAAAATATAAGTCCTTTGATATGGACATCAGTTGGAAATTCAAATTCCCAAACAGGCTGGGACATCTTAATAAATTAGTGTGTAATATATCTGACATTTGTGAGTGAGTGTTTGAGACTCTGGTTTTTATCAACTCATTTATTTAGGCTTAATATGGGGTTGCTGGATAAGGTTTACCAATTGTGTTCTTTTCTTTAACCCCTTAACGACCGACGACGTATGCCATACGTCCTCAAAAAAAAGCACTTAACGACCGAGGACGTATGGCATACGTCGTCGGTTTAACAGAGCACTGGAAGCGATCGAAATCGCTTCCAGCTGCTCTAACAGTATTGCAGGCTTGCCTTGATGTCTAGGCATCCTGCAATACTGTTCCCGAGTGCCGGGACCGGATTGATCACTCCCCCACGAGTGATCACTTCCGGTTTCGCTCCACGTGGAGCCCGGCAGTGTTTCAGAGCATCGGAAGCGATCGGACACGCTTCCGATGCTCTGCATGTTTGCTAAGTGCCTCGGTGGGTCGAGGCACTTAGTTAGTTGTAAAATAAAAGTAAAAAAAATAAAATAAAAAAAAACGATTAAAATAAAAAAAAGCCCTAAATAGCCCCCCCCTCCCCCTTCACTAGGCATCCAAGATGGCGATGCCCAGTGCATCATGGGGCCTCTGGGGGTGTCCCTAGCCTGCATCATCATAGGGGCAAGCTAGGGTCACCCAATCTGAGCCTCCCACCCTAAAAAAAAAAACTTCACTTGCCATTTTGTTGGAGAGAGAGAGAGACCTGTATTTAGCAGAGAGAGAGATTTATTTCTTTTATTTGTTAAAAAATATAGAACCAAAGGCTCTTTTCAGAGCCATTAACCCCTAGCTTGCCAGTGATCACTATATATCACTGGCAGTAACATAGGTGCACTTTTTTTTTGCTGCATTTTGCTGTCTGTGCATTTTTTTAGGGGTTAATTTTGTTGTTGTAATTTTTTAAAAACCCAAAGGCTCTTTTCAGAAACATTTAGTTAATTTAATTTAATTTTCAGAGCCATTAACCCCTAGCTTGCCAGTGATCACTATATATCACTGGCAGTAGCATAGGTGCACTTTTTTTTTGCTGCATTTTGCTGTCTGTGCATTTTTTTAGGGGTTAATTTTGTTGTTGTAATTTTTTAAAAACCCAAAGGCTCTTTTCAGAAACATTTAGTTAATTTAATTTTCAGAGCCATTAACCCCTAGCTTGCCAGTGATCGCTATAAATCACTGGCAGTTGCATAGCTGTACTTTTTTGCTGTCTGTGCATTTTTTTAGGGGTTAATTTTGTTGTTGTAATTTTTTAAAAACCCAAAGGCTCTTTTCAGAAACATTTAGTTAATTTAATTTAATTTTCAGAGCCATTAACCCCTAGCTTGCCAGTGATCGCTATAAATCACTGGCAGTTGCATAGCTGTACTTTTTTGCTGTCTGTGCATTTTTTTAGGGGTTAATTTTGTTGTTGTAATTTTTTAAAAACCCAAAGGCTCTTTTCAGAAACATTTAGTTAATTTAATTTTCAGAGCCATTAACCCCTAGCTTGCCAGTGATCGCTATAAATCACTGGCAGTAGCATAGCTGTACTTTTTTGCTAGTTAATTTAGTTAATTAATTTAGTTAATTTAATTTAATTTTCAGAGCCATTAACCCCTAGCTTGCCAGTGATCGCTATAAATCACTGGCAGTTGCATAGCTGTACTTTTTTGCTGTCTGTGCATTTTTTTAGCGGTTAATTTTGTTGTTGTAATTTTTTAAAAACCCAAAGGCTCTTTTCAGAAACATTTAGTTAATTTAATTTAATTTTCAGAGCCATTAACCCCTAGCTTGCCAGTGATCACTATAAATCACTTGCAGTAGCATAGCTGTACTTTTTTGCTAGTTAATTTAGTTAATTAATTTAGTTAATTTAATTTTTTTTAGTAATTGTTTTCTGTGACAGATACAAAAATGTCACAGAAAAGATATAGTGCTGAGGAGGCGTATGCCATCCTTGCGTCAGAGTCAGATGCCTCTATTTCTGACTCAGACCCCAATTTTGACCCTGCCATGTGCTCAGATACATCACTAGATGCAGTCTCAACTGATAGTGATGTATCTGTGGCTGCTAGCCCCCCTGCCAGCCCCCCTGCTACCCCCCCTGCCAGCCCCCCTGCTAGCCCCCCTGCCAGAAGGAGGCGTGTTGCTGCCATTGCTGCTGAAGAGTGGGTAACGCCTCATCTCCAGAGGCCAGATATCCCACCCTTCACAGCAAATGCTGGCATAAATATAGATGTGGCAGGTTTTAGCCCCCAGCAGTTTCTGGAAGTGTTTCTGGGCGATGATATATTGGGGAACATTGTCGCCCAAACTAATTTATATGCCCATCAGTTCCGTGCTGCAAAGCCTGGAACATATTTGGCAAAGCAGCAATGGGCCCCCATCAATGTGCCAGAATTCAAAAAATTCTGGGCATTGACTATGCTGATGGGCATCATAAAGAAACCCTCCATTCGCTCCTACTGGAGTACTAGCCCCATCTGCTCTACCCCCATTTTCTCCCAGACTATGTCGAGGAAGAGGTATGAAATGATTCTGCATTTCATGCACTTCAGCGACAACAGCCTGTGCCCCCCTAGGGAGCATCCCCAATTTGACAGGCTGTATAAAATCCGCCCCCTGATAACCCACTTTTCTGCCAGGTTTGCAGAGGCTTATACACCTGGAAGGAATATATGCGTTGATGAATCCCTAATGAAGTATAAGGGAAGGCTGGGATTCAAGCAGTATATTCCTTCCAAACGCTCCAGATATGGGGTAAAGGTGTATAAGCTCTGTGACAGCGAGACTGGGTATACTCAGGCCTTCTGGGTGTATGAGGGAAAGGATAGCCACCTTGACCATCCAGGTTGCCCAGAACATATGGGAACCACTGGCAAGATTGTCTGGGACCTGATATTACCCCTAATGAACAAAGGGTATCACTTGTACTTAGACAATTTTTATACAAGTTTCCTTTTGTTCAAGCTACTGTATTGCTTTGATACAGTAGCTTGCGGTACAATTAAAAAGAACCGCGCAGGTTTCCTAGGACAGCTTGTACGCACCCGGCTACGAAGGGGGGAGACCTCAGCTCTGCGCCAAGAGGAGCTGTTGGCACTGAAGTACAGAGACAAGAAGGATGTATACCTTCTTACCACCATCCACACAGAGAGGACGGTGGCGGTTTCTGTACATAGCAGAGCTGAGATCATAAGGAAGCCAGTGTGCATCAAGTCTTATAACCGGCATATGGGTGGGGTTGATCTGGCTGATCAGCTGCTGCAGCCCTACCTAATTATGCGGAAGACAAGGGCCTGGTACAAAAAGGTTACAATTTACCTAATGCAGATTGCAACCCACAACGCTTTTTTGTTGTTCAAAAAAGCAAACCCCAGAGTTAAAAAGACTTTTTTACAGTTTCAGCTCCAGATTATTACGGGGATTTTGTACCATGATGCACCTGCTCCCCGGGCGGTGATGGGAGAGAGCAGAGTTGGGGCTACCCATTTTATTTTTAAAATCCCCCCTACTGCCACAAAGCAGAAACCACAAAAAAAATGCAGAGTCTGTACCAAGAGGGGGAAGAGAAGGGACACTGTATATCACTGTCCTGATTGCCCTGGACAGCCTGGACTCAGCATTGGGGACTGCTTCAAGCGGTACCATACAATGGTCAATTTTTAAAAAAATAAATACATTTGCTGTTACATATATATATATATATATATATTTTTTTTTTTGGTTATGTTTACAGTTAGATGTTTTTTTGTTTTTTTTACTTTTACTGTGCCAGATTTTTACATTTCACTACTCTATTTTTTTCTAAAATTGGGCCTGTTTTTTTTTAACCAAAACCCCTGTCAAACCTATGCATGGGGGACATAGGTGTTCTCAGGGTGCCTTGCAGAAAACAACCTGAAGTATGTTTTTGTAATAACTTACAACAGTCTCTCCTAAATTATAGTCAAAAAGCAATGTGTCTGTAAAAATGAAAATTGAAAAAACATAATTTATGTAAGAACTTACCTGATAAATTCATTTCTTTCATATTAGCAAGAGTCCATGAGCTAGTGACGTATGGGATATACATTCCTACCAGGAGGGGCAAAGTTTCCCAAACCTTAAAATGCCTATAAATACACCCCTCACCACACCCACAATTCAGTTTAACGAATAGCCAAGAAGTGGGGTGATAAGAAAAAAGTGCGAAAGCATATAAAATAAGGAATTGGAATAATTGTGCTTTATACAAAAAAATCAAAACCACCACAAAAAAGGGCGGGCCTCATGGACTCTTGCTAATATGAAAGAAATGAATTTATCAGGTAAGTTCTTACATAAATTATGTTTTCTTTCATGTAATTAGCAAGAGTCCATGAGCTAGTGACGTATGGGATAATGATTACCCAAGATGTGGATCTTTCCACACAAGAGTCACTAGAGAGGGAGGGATAAAATAAAGACAGCCAATTCCTGCTGAAAATAATCCACACCCAGAATAAAATTTTTAATGAAAAAACATAAGCAGAAGATTAAAACTGAAACCACTGCCTGAAGTATGTTTCTACCAAAAACTGCTTCAGAAGAAGAAAACACATCAAAATGGTAGAATTTAGTAAAAGTAAGCAAAGAGAACCAAGTTGCTGTTTTGCAAATCTGATCAACCGAAGCTTCATTCTTAAACGCCCAGGAAGTAGAAACTAACCTAGTAGAATGAGCTGTAATCCTTTGAGGCGGAGTGTTACCCGACTCAACATAGGCATGATGAAATAAAGATTTCAACCAAGATGCCAAAGAAATGGCAGAAGCTTTCTGGTCTTTTCTAGAACCGGAAAAGATGACAAATAGACTAGAAGTCTTTCGGAAAGACTTAATAGCTTCAACATAATATTACAAAGCTCTAACAGCATCCAAAGAATGCAATGATTTCTCCTTAGAATTCATAGGATTAGGACATAATGAAGGAACCACAATTTCTCTACTAATGTTGTTAGAATTCACAACCTTAGGTAAAAAATTCAAAAGAAGTTCGCAGCACCGACTTATCCTGATGCAAAATCAGAAAAGGAGACTCACAAAAAAGAGTAGATAATTCAGAGACTCTTCTGGCAGAAGAGATGGCCAAAAGAAACAAAACTTTCCAAGAAAGTAATATAATGACCAAAGAATGCATGGGTTCAAAAGGAGGAGCTTGAAGAGCCCCCAGAACCAAATTCAAACTCCAAGGAGGAGAAATTGACTGAATGACAGGTTTTATACGAACCAAAGCTTGTACAAAACATTGAATATCAGGAAGATTAGCAATCCTTCTGTAAAAAAGAACAGAAAGAGCAGAGATTTGTCTTTCAAGAAACTTGCGGACAAACCTTTATCTAAACCATCCTGAAGAAATATAAGTCTTCCAGACTCTATAATATATCTCTCTAGATACAGATTTACAAGCCTGTCACATAGTATCAATCACAGAGTCAGAGAAACCTCTTTGACCAAGAATCAAGCGTTCAAACTCCACACCTTAAAATTAAGGTTTTGAGATCCTGATGGAAAAAAGAACCTTGAGACAGAAAGACTGGTCTTAACGGAAGAGTCCACAGCTGGCAAGAGGCCATCCGGACAAGATCTGCATACCAAAACCTGTGAGGCCATGCTGGAGCTACCAGCAGGACAAACGAGCATTCCTTAGAATATTGGAGAATACCCTTGGAAGAAGAACTAGAGGCGGAAAGATATAGGCAGGATGATACTTGTAAGGAAGAGATAATGCATCCACTGCCTCCGCCCGAGGATCCCTGGATCCGGACAGATACCAGGGAAGTTTCTTGTTTAGATGAGAAGCCATCAGATCTATTTCTGGGAGTTCCCACATTTGAACAATCTGAGGAAATACCTCTGGGTGAAGACCATTCGCCCAGGTGCAACGTTTGGCGACTGAGATAATCCGCTTTCCAATTGTCCATACCTGGGATATGAACCGCAGAGATTAGACAGGAGCTGGATTCCGCCCAAACCAAAATTCGAGATACTTCTTTCATAGCCAGAGGACTGTGAGTCCCTCCTTGATGATTGATGTATGCCACAGTTGTGACATTGTCTATCTGAAAACAAATGAACAACTCTCTCTTCAGAAGAGGCCAAGACTGAAGAGCTCTGAAATTGCACGGAGTTCCAAAATATTGATCGGAAATCTCACCTCCTGAGATTCCCAAACCCCTTGTGCCGTCAGATGCCCCCACACAGCTCCCCAACCTGTAAGACTTGCATCTGTTGAGATTATAGTGCAGGTCGGAGGAAAAAAGAAGCCCCCTGAACTAAACGATGGTGATCTGTCCACCATGTCAGAGAGTGTCGTATAATCGGTTTAAAGATATTAAGTGAGATATCTTTGAGTAATCCCTGCACCATTGGTTCAGCATACAGAGCTGAAGAGGTCGCATGTGAAAACGAGCAAAGGAGATCGCATCTGATGCGGCAGTCCTAAGACCTAAAATTTCCATGCATAAGGCTACCAAAGGGAATGATTGTGACTGAAGGTTTTGACAAGCTGAAATCAATGTTAAACTTCTCTTGTCTGACAAGGACAGAGTCATAGACACTGAATCTATTCTAGAAACCTAAAAAGGTTACCCTTGTCTGAGGAATCAATTAACTGATTAGTAAATTGATCCTCCAACCATGAACTTGAAGAAACAACACAAGTCGATTCGTATGAGATTCTTCGAAAATGAGAAGACTGAGCAAGTACCCAGATATCGTCCAATAAGGAAATACCAAAACCCTGTTCTCTGATTACAGAAAGAAGGGCACCGAGAACCTTTGAAAAAAATTCTTGGAACTGAGGCTAGAGCCACAAAACTGGTAATGCTTGTCTTAAAAAGAGAATCTCAGACACTAAAAGTGATCTGGATGAATCGGAATATGCAGATACACATCCTGTAAATCTATTGTAGACATAAAATGCCCTTGCTAAACAAAAGGCAGGACAGTCCTACAGAAACTGAATGTTGGAATCCTTACATAACGATTCAATATTGATAGATCCGGAACTGGTCTGAAGGAATTGACCTTCTTTGGTACAATGAAGAGATAAAATAAAACCCCAGCCCCTGTTCCAGATCTGGAACTGGCATAATTACTCCAGCCAACTCTAGATCTGAAACACATTTCAGAAATGCTGAGCCTTTGCTGTGTTAACTGGGACACGGGAAAGAAAAAATCTCTTAGCAGGAGGCCTTAACTGAAGCCAATGCTGTACCTTTCTGAAACAATGTTCTAAAACCAGAAATTGAGAACGGAATTGATCAAAATTTCTTTGAAGAAAACGTAATCTGCCCCATACCAGCTGAGCTGGAATAAGGTCCGCACCTTCATGGGTACTTAGGAGCTGGCTATAGGTTTTCTATAAGGCTTGGATATATTCCAAACTGGAAATAGTTTCCAAACTGATACCGCTCCTGAGGATGAAGGATCAGGCTTTTGTTCCTTATTGTGAGGAAAGGAACGAAAAATGATTATTAGACCTAAATTTACCTTAGATTTTTTATCCTTTGGTAAAAAAGTTCCCTTCCTTCCAGAAACAGTTGAAATAATAATTTATTACCCTGGAAAGAAAAGGAAAGCAAAGTTGACTTAGAAGACATAACAGCATTCCAAGTTTAATCCATAAAGCTTTTCTAGCTAAAATAGCTAGAGACATATACCTGACATCAACTCTAATGATATCAAAAGATGGTATCACCAATAAAATTATTAGCATGTTATAGAATAATAATAATGCTATAAAATTATGATCTAACCAAAAAGTTGAAGCTGCAGCAACATCCGCTAAAAATATAGCAGGTCTAAGAAGATTACCTGAACATAAGTAAGCTTTTCTTAGAAAGGATTCAATTTTCCTATCTAAAGGATCCTTAAAATGAATTACTATCTACCGTAGGAATAGTAGCACATTTAGCAGGAGTAGAGACAGCCCCATAACCTTAGGGATTTTGTCCCAAAAAAACTCTAATCTGTCAGATGGCACAGGATATAATTGCTTAAACGTTTAGAAGGAGTAAAAGAATTACCCAAATTATTCCATTCCCTGGAAATTACTTCAGAAATAGCATCAGGGAGATTAAACACTTCTGGAATAACTACAGGAGATTTAAAAACCTTATTTAAACGTTTAGATTTAGTATCAAGAGGACCAGAATCCTCTATTTCTAATGCAATTAATACTTCTTTAAATAAAGAACGAATAAATTCCATCTTGAACAAATACAAAGATTTATCAGCATCAACCTCTGAGACAGAAACCTCTGAACCAGAAGAACCATTATCAGTATCAGAATGATGATGTTCATTTAAAAATTCATCTGAAAAAAGAGAAGTTTTAAAAGACTTTTATGTATACTAGAAGGAGAAATAACAGACATAGCCTTCTTAATGGATTTAAAAAATAAAATCTCTTATGTTTATCAGGAACACTCTGAAAATTAAATGTTGACGGAACAGCAACAGGTAATGTAACAGTACTAAAGGAAATTTTATCTGCATTAATAAGTTTGTCATGACATGCAATACAAACAACAGCTGGAGAAACAGATACCAAAAATTATAGCAGATACACTTAGCTTGGTAGCTCCAGCACTAGACAGCGATTTTCCTGTAGTATCTTCTGACTCAGATGCAACGTGAGACATCTTGCAATATGTAAGAGAAAAAACAACATATAAAGCAAAATTGATCAAATTCCTTAAATGACAGTTTCAGGAATGGGAAAAAATGCCAGTGAATAAGCTTCTAGCAACCAGAAGCAATGAAGAAATAAGACTTAAATAATGTGGAGACAAAAGCGACGCCCTTATTTTTTAGCGCCAAATAAGACGCCCACATTATTTGGCGCCTAAATGCTTTTGGCGCCAAAAATGACGCCACATCCGGAACGCCGACATTTTTGGCGCAAAATAACGTCAAAAAATGACGCAACTTCCGGCGACACGTATGACGCCGGAAACGGAAAATAATTTTTGCGCCAAAAAAGTCAGCGCCAAGAATGACGCAATAAAATGAAGCATTTTCAGCCCCCGCGAGCGTAACAGCCCACAGGAAAAAAAGAGTCAAATTTTTGAAGGTAAGAAAAAATGATTAATTCAAATGCATTATCCCAAATATGAAACTGACTGAAAAATAAGGAAAGTTGAACATTCTGAGTCAAGGCAAATAAATGTTTGAATACATATATTTAGAACTTTATAAACAAAGTGCCCAACCATAGCTTAGAGTGTCACAGAAAATAAGATTTACTTACCCCAGGACACTCATCTACATGTTTGTAGAAAGCCAAACCAGTACTGAAACGAGAATCAGCAGAGGTAATGGTATATATATAAGAGTATATCGTCGATCTGAAAAGGGAGGTAAGAGATGAATCTCTACGACCGATAACAGAGAACCTATGAAATAGACCCCGTAGAAGGAGATCACTGCATTCAAATAGGCAATACTCTCCTCACATCCCTCTGACATTCACTGCACGCTGAGAGGAAAACCGGGCTCCAACTTGTTGCGGAGCGCATATCAACGTAGAATCTAGCACAAACTTACTTCACCACCTCCATCGGAGGCAAAGTTTGTAAAACTGAATTGTGGGTGTGGTGAGGGGTGTATTTATAGGCATTTTAAGGTTTGGGAAACTTTGCCCCTCCTGGTAGGAATGTATATCCCATACGTCACTAGCTCATGGACTCTTGCTAATTACATGAAAGAAATTACCACCATACACTTTCTCCAATTTTTTGGGCTAAAACGGTTGCTTCAAAGGCATCAAAGCACACCATATACAATACCTTGGGGTGTCAACATTTAAAAAATATACACTTTGAATGCAATAAATAAAAGTGGGGTATGCGATAGGCCCCAAACTAAAGATAGGCCTATCAGAAGAAATACTCTCATTTTTAATAACTAAAATCACAAGTCATAAAATTGTAACATAACCTTCCCAAAATCCTGGCAAACCTATGCATGGGGGGCATAGGTGTACTCAGGGTGCCTTGCAGAAAACAACCTGAAGTATTCTTTTGCAATAACTTACAACAATCTCTCCTAAATCATAGTCAAAAAGCAATGTGTCTGTAAAAATGAAAATTGAAAAATTACCACCATATACTTTCTCCAATTTTTTGGGCTAAAACGGTTGCTTCAAAGGCATCAAAGCACACCATATTCAATACCTTGGGGTGTCAACATTTAAAAAATATACACTTTGAATGCAATAAATAAAAGTGGGGTATGTGATAGGCCCCAAACTAAAGATAGGCCTATCAGAAGAAATACTCTCATTTTTAATAACTAAAATCATGTAACATAACCTTCCCAAAATCCTGGCAAACCTATGCATGGGGGGCATAGGTGTACTCAGGGTGCCTTGCAGAAAACAACCTGAAGTATTATTTTGCAATAACTTACAACAGTCTCTCCTAAATCATAGTAAAAAAGCAATGTGTCTGTAACAATGAAAATTGAAAAATTACCACCATATACTTTCTCCAATTTTTTGGGCTAAAACGGTTGCATCAAAGTCATCAAACCACTCCATGTATAATACCTTGGGGGGTCAACTTTTTAAATATAATCACATTTATGGAAAACAAATAAATTGGGGTATGTTAAAAGACCCCCAAAAAAGACGATAGGCAAAGAAAATATGTTAAATGTGAAAAAAAATCACAAACACATGTCAGACATTTGGCATTGCACCGCCCAAACAAGCCACCAAACCTATGCATAGGTGGTATCACTGAACTCAGGAGATGTTGGTGACCACATATTGGTGTCTTCTTTGGTAGTAACACATAACAGGAGCTGTGAATCCATGTATAAAGTACAATGTATGTGAAAAATAACACAAAGAAATGAATGCCCAATAGTTTGACAAAGACTAGTGGTTGAATTAGTGTATGGAAAGTGTTAAAACACCTGCATTTGAAATACCCTAGGATGTCTACTTTTCAAAAATATATGGTTTTATGGGGGTAAATTACATTGGCCGTCTTCAGAAATGTCTTAAATAGAACATGGGTGCATGGGATGTGAAAATGGGAAGTGTAAAAAATGGAATGCGCTTCCTAAAAATAAGGCCTTCTAGCCCCCAGAGAACCCAACACACCTATACATGGGTGATATCACTGTACTCAGGAGATGTTGTTGAACACATATTGAGGTGTTTTTTGGCAGTAACACATAACAGGAACTGAGAATCCATGCCTAAAGTACAATGTGTGTGAAAAATAACACAAAAAAATGACTACCCAAAAGTTTGACAAAGACTGGTGGTTAAATAAATTCATGGAAAGTGTGAAAATACCAGCATTTCAAATACCCTAGGGGGTCTACTTCTCAAAAATATATGGTTTTATGGGGGTAAATTTCATTGACCGGCTTCAGAAATGTCCCAAATAGGACATGGGTGCATGATGACCGATGTGAAAATTCCAAGTTGAAAAACTGGAATGCGCTTCCTAAAAATAAGGCCTTCTAGCCCCAGAGAACCCAACACACCTATACATGGGTGGTATCACTGTACTCAGGAGATGTTGTTGAACACATATTGAGGTGTTTTTTGGCAGTACCACATAACAGGAACTGAGAATCCATGCCTAAAGTACAATGTGTGTGAAAAATAACACAAAAAAATGACTACCCAAAAGTTTGACAAAGACTGGTGGTTAAATAAGTTCATGGAAAGTGTGAAAATACCAGCATTTCAAATACCCTAGGGGGTCTACTTTTCAAAAATATATGGTTTTATGGGGGTAAATTTCATTGACCGGCTTCAGAAATGTCCCAAATAGGACATGGGTGCATGATGACCGATGTGAAAATTCCAAGTTGAAAAACTGGAATGCGCTTCCTAAAAATAAGGCCTTCTAGCCCCCAGAGAACCCAACACACCTATACATGGGTGGTATCACTGTACTCAGGAGATGTTGTTGAACACATATTGAGGTGTTTTTTGGCAGTAACACATAACAGGAACTGAGAATCCATGCCTAAAGTACAATGTGTGTGAAAAATAACACAAAAAAATGACTACCCAAAAGTTTGACAAAGACTGGTGGTTAAATAAGTTCATGGAAAGTGTGAAAATACCAGCATTTCAAATACCCTAGGGGGTCTACTTCTCAAAAATATATGGTTTTATGGGGGTAAATTTCATTGACCGGCTTCAGAAATGTCCCAAATAGGACATGGGTGCATGATGACCGATGTGAAAATTCCAAGTTGAAAAACTGGAATGCGCTTCCTAAAAATAAGGCCTTCTAGCCCCCAGAGAACCCAACACACCTATACATGGGTGGTATCACTGTACTCAGGAGATGTTGTTGAACACATATTGAGGTGCTTTTTGGCAGTAACACATAACAGGAACTGAGAATCCATGCCTAAAATACAATGTGTGTGAAAAATAACACAAAAAAATGACTACCCAAAAGTTTGACAAAGACTGGTGGTTGAATTAGTGCATGGAAAGTGTTAAAATACCAGCATTTCAAATACCCTAGGGTGTCTACTTTTCAAAAATATATGGTTTGATGGGGGTAAATTCCATTGGCCAGCTTCAGAAATGTCCCAAATAGGACATGGGTGCATGATGACCGATGTGAAAATTCCAAGTTGAAAAACTGGAATGCGCTTCCTAAAATTAAGGCCTTTTAGCCCCCAGAGAACCCGACACACCTATACATGGGTGGTATCACTGTACTCAGGAGATGTTGTTGAACACATATTGAGGTGTTTTTTGGCAGTAACACATAACAGGAACTGATAATCCATGCCTAAAGTACAATGTGTGTGAAAAATAACACAAAATAATGACTACCCAAAAGTTTGACAAAGACTGGTGGTTGAATTAGTGCATGGAAAGTGTTAAAATACAAGCATTTGAAATACCCTAGGGTGTCTACTTTTCAAAAATATATGGTTTGATGGGGGTAAATTCCATTGACCAGCTTCAGAAATGTCCCAAATAGGACATGGGTGCATGATGACCGATGTGAAAATTCCAAGTTGAAAAACTGGAATGCGCTCCCTAAAAATAAGAGCTTTTAGCCCCCCGAGAACCCGACACACCTATACATGGGTGGTATCACTGTACCCAGGAGATGCTGCTGAAGACATATGAGGGTGTTATTTGGCAGTAACCCTTAATATTATCAGTAAATGTATTCTTAAATTGCTATTTTGTCAAAAAATCTAATTATTTTTTTCCCCCCCCCAAACTTTGGCATAGATTGGTGGTAAAATGGTTGCATGAAAAAAGTCAAAATACCCCAAGTTTAATACCTTAGGTTGTCTTCTTTTAAAAAATATATACATTTGAAGGGTTATTCAGGGATTCATGACAGATATTGGTGTTACAATGTAACTATCGCCAATTTTGAAAAAACATGGTTTTGAAATAGCAAAGTGCTACTTGTACTTATTGCCCTATAACTTGCAAAAAAAGCAAAGAACATGTAAACATTGGGTATTTATAAACTCAGGACAAAATTTAGAAACTGTTTAGCATTGGTATTTTATGGTGGTTGTAGATGTGTAAGAGATTTTGGGGCTCAAAGTTAGAAAAAGTGCATTTTTTTCATTTTTTCCTCATATTTTATATTTTTTTTTTATAGTAAATTATAAGATATGATGAAAATAATCATATCTTTAGAAAGTCCATTTAATAGCGAGAAAAACAGCATATAATATGTGTGGGTACAGTAAATGAGTAAGAGGAAAATTACAGTTAAACACAAACATCGCAGAAATGCAAAAATAGCCTTGGTCCCAGATGGTCAACAAATTGAAAAGTGGTCTGGTCACTAAGGGGTTAATATATACATTATCTCCTAAACCTCTGTGCATCTGGACCATAGCCCTTACTTCAATTGTTAGCTGGTACAAATTTTGTTATCTCTCTCTCTCTCTCTCTCTCTCTCTCTTTGTTATGGCAGGCAAATTCTGCCATTACCAATAGATTCACGTACCACAGGTTGGGAACCACTGCGCTAGTGGAATAGTAGTGTGTTTTTGCCAGAGTGGGAATAGCACCATCCATCTTAGGAACCATATTCCACACTTCTAAATGGTTATCTGCAACAGAAAACATTCTTGAAATTTGTAGAATGGGGAAAAAGGGGACCCCAGGTTTTTCCCATTCCTTGGAGATGTCTGCCACAAAACAAAAAAAAACAAAAAAAAAAACAAAAAAGGAATGGAACCAATTCAGGGCTCTTTAACTTAGACCTAAAAACTTACCTACAAGAGGCATAGCGCTCAGGGCAGCAGTAAATGTCGATTGCAATTAGGTTAAAAAACCTGGAGGAAAAAGTAGAAACACTACTAGAAGTCTGATGAATTGAGTCACCGGCTACTGCTAATGTAATAATCTTTTGCAGTACAGGCATATCAGGGCTTGCCTTACAGGTTATCTGTGAGGCTGCATAATCCACTTGATTAGATGTGACTGGAGACAGTGTCACAGGCATCCAGGTACTATGCTTCCCAGAATGAGACTACAGGACAGTAAGACAAGAATTACACAATTGAGCTGGAGGGCACACTGTGCTCAGTTTGCAAAGCATACATTTATTTGAATCAAAGGGGCAGGGACAATATCATCCTGACTTAGGTGGCCTACAGTTCCTATCTAGAAATCTACACCGGATAAGGCCTCTGCAATATGCTCTAAACTGCGCTTGCAGTAACCATATCCCCTCGGGCAACAACCGCAGACTTTTAACAGGGGCCAGTATCTAGGTGTGAACTGGATCCCTGATATTTGATGTGTCCGGTGCCACTTATACAGTGACATAGATAGATATATATGCTCAAACCCACTGGGGATTTAAATCATGAGAAAGGACGTATATTCCATCGTAATGTGTCAAATTTTACAAATAAAGTTTCACCCTCCTATATCCAACCACATTCTAGAAAACAAGCCATATGGGTGGGGGGGCACAGAAGAGTCAAGGACTTACCAATTCAAAGTCTTCCTCCGGTCTGGGCCCAGTAATACAGAATAAACTCAATGTAACTAACACATTTTGTCCATAAGAAGGGAGCATAGATCAGAATCTGGGGGTGGTATTGTTACTTCCCTACGACCAGTAGTCAACAGACAAGACTCAGCTCCCCTCTTGTAGGAAACAATCCATTGAAGACAAAACTTGAATCTTTAGCAGAGCACCTCTTGCTCTGCCTCGTTTTATGGAGGTTGGTAAAAGAACTACTGGTAGGGTAGGGGAAGTGGGAGGGATATGTAAAGCATTGTGGTATTCTATAGATAATGAATTTTAGGTCTCTGCCATTAGAAGAAATTGCTGCCCCCTCTCCCAAACTGCCACCATATGCAAGTGCCTTGTTTGCCTAGGCCAAAATATGCTCCTGCACCAGAGGTTTCTGGGAATAGGTCTGTATAGTGCTTTATCTTTGACAGCAAGTACCTGCAATTGTTTCCTTTAGCATAAGTAGACGGCAGAATATCTACACACGTACACCTCAAATGCGTACACATTTGTTTAATTAAGGGGAGAGGGGGAAAAACCCCACCAACACTTAAGAAATTCAATGTCAAAGTAGTACATTGATGGCAGAGATTTAAGTTACAAAACAACTTAAAGGAACAATCAACAGTATTTTATTGTTTAAAAAAAGATAATCCCTTTATTACCCATTCCCCAGTTTTGCATAACCAACAGTTATAATACACTTTTTACCTCTGTAATTACCTTGCATCTATGCTTCTGCAAACTGCCCCCTTATTTCAGTTCTTTTGACAGACTTGCATTTTAGCCAATCAGTGCTCACTCCTAGGTAACTTCACGTGCGTGAGCTCATTGTTACCTGTATGAAACACATGAACTAACTCCCTCTAGTAGAGAAAAACTGTCAAAATGCTTTCATTCAGAGGCGTCCTTCAAGGGCTAAGAAATTAGCATATAAACCTCCTAGGTTTAGCTTTCAAAATTGGTAATAAAAGTCAATTGGAAGATTGTTTAAAATTACATGCCCTATTTAAATCATGAAATTTTTTTGGACTTGACTGTCCCTTTAAGCATGGACATTCAGGAATTAAATTCTCCTCATGCAACAGAACTTGTTTAATCTGAGAAAATGTCCATGCTTAACATTTAGAACTGTTGCATTGTGTTTAATGGCATAGAAATGATATAAAACTAAAATGTATTACACTAATTAACTCTCTCCCTTCATACACCACACGTTGGCAGGTAGAATTGGGGACACCCCTTACAACTCAGGACTGGGAGAACATATTTTTTTAACACTCGCAAGTCTTCTGCAGCACCAAAAATTCTAGAACTTAATCATAAGATTCTGACTCGCTGGTACTTAACCCCTGAACGCTTACGATATATTTACCCGAACGTAGATGACAGATGCTGGAGGGGGTGCGGGGGGAGAGGCACTATGTTGCATATTTGGTGGCAATGTGAGAAAATACAACCCTTCTGGTTAATAGTTGAGACGGTTTTCCAGTCCATCATCGACATATCTTTTGTGTTGACCCCTGTAATGGCCTTGCTGAACCACAGACCAGAGGGAATGTGCAAAGTTAGATGGAAACTCTTGCAAATAGGACTAAATAGTGCAAGGAATTTGATAGCTAAGAGGTGGAAATCCACTACACCTCCCTCTAGAACAGAGTGGATCCAGAATACCACCATGCTCCTATCACAGGAGGAGTATGTGTACTTTCGAAAGAAAATGCTTACTAGATTTTATGATATTAAGTTTTATTGGGAAACTTATTTGGGTACCCAACCGGACACCTAAACCTGAATCACAGCTTTCTCTCCTAACCAGAGAAACTCACCCTTACTTATTAAACCCCTATTTAACCCCTCTTGCTTCTGCATTTCTTCTTTTTCCTTTTCCTTCTATCCTGTCCCACTTTGTTTTTCTCTTCTCTTTCTAACTGTAGGGTCTTGCTTCAGATTTCACATTTGAGTTTTAAATTTTTTCCTTAAATTTACGTATAAGTTTATGTAAATGTTCTTATTTTTGAATTTTTGACTTTGTTTTTTTTTTTTTTATTCATTTTTGTTACTGGAAGAACAAGTAAACAAGTCAATATGTATTAATAAGCTATAAGTGTATGGAGATTGTAAACTATATATATATATATATATATGGTATCAGTACACTGTTAATAACAAATGTTTGAGGGGATGAGTAGGTCATTCATTTTTGGCAGGGAAACACGTGGACTTATCGACACTGCACTGATATATGTACAATCACAACTCCGCTTTTGTATATTACAATGTACCTTCTATGTTATGCGCAATATTGTAAAATTCAATAAAAATATTATTTAAAAAAAAAAACTAAAATTTATACTTATTTCTTTTTTGACGTGATGAGTCCACGGATCATCTTAATTACTAATGGGATATTCACCTCCTGGTCAGCAGGAGGCAGCAAAGAGCACCACAGCAAAGCTGTTAAATATCACTTCCCTTCCCTCCAAACCCAGTCATCCAACTGAAGTAAAGGAGAGAAAGGCAGTAACAAGGTGCAGAGGTGTCTGAAGTTTATAATAACCAACAACCTGTCTACACAAAAACAGGGCAGGCCGTGGACTCGTGTCAAAAAATAAATTTATCAGGTAAGTATACATTTTCTTTTCTTTTTAATGACACGATGAGTCCACGGATCATCTTAATTACTAATGGGAATCAATACCCAAGCTAGAGTACACAGATAAGGGAAGGCACCACTGCTTGAAGAAACATCCTCCCAAAAGCAGCCTCAGCCGAGGCAAAAGTGTCAAATTTGTAGAATTTAGAGGAAAAAAAAAAAGTGTGGAGAGGACAAAGTTGCAGCCTTGCAAATCTGTTCCACAGACGCTTCATTCTTGAAAGCCCATGAGGAAGCAACAGCCCTCGTCTGTCCAGCAGTCTCATATGCTAAACGTATGATCCTCTTCAGCCAAAAAGAAAGTAGCCGTAGCTTTCTGTCCATTACGTTTTCACTGAGAAAACCACAAACAAAGCAGAAGACTGACGAAAATCCTTAGTCACCTGCAGATAAAACTAAGGCACGAACCACGTCCAAATTGTGCAGAAGCTGTTCCTTCTGAGGGGAAGGATGACACAAGGAAGGACCAACAATCTCCTGATTAATGTTCCGATCATAAACTACTTAAGGAAGAAATCCTAATTTAGTACGTAAAACTACCTTATCTGAATGAAAAATAAGGTAAGGAGACTCATACTGCAATGCTGAGAGCTCTGACACTCTGCGAGCAGAAGAAATAGCAACAAGAAATAAAACTTTCCAAGAATACAATTTAATATCTTGGGGAATGCATAGGCTCAAACGGAGCCCCTTGAAGAACTAAATTCAGGCTCCATGGAGGAGTAGCTGGTTTGAACACAGGCCTGAATGATTGTACATCTGGAACATCTGCCAGACGCTTGTGTAACAAAATAGATAAGGCAGGGATTTGACCCTTTAGGAAATTTATCGATAATCCCTTCTCCAAACCATCTTGGAAAATGGACAAAATTCTAGGAATCTTAACTACTCCATGAGTAGCCCTTGGACTCACACCAATAGCGGTATTTACGCCATATTTTATGGTAAATCTTCCTAGTTACAGGCTTACAAGCCTGAATCGTGGTCTCTATGACAGAGTCAGAAAAGCCCCACTTGGATAAAATTAAGCATTCAATCTCCAAGCAGTCCGCTTCAGAGAAACTAGATTTGGGTGAAGGAAGGGTCCTTGAATTAGAAGGTCCTTCCTCAACGGAAGTCTCCAAGGTGGCAGAGATGACATGTCCACCAGATCTACATACCAAATCCTGCGAGGCCAAGCTGGTGCAATGAGAATAACTGATGCCCTCTACTGCTTAATTAGAGCAATTGCCCGAGGAAGCAGAGCAAACAGAGGAAATAGGTATGCTAGGCTGAAGGTCCAAGGGACCGCCAGAGCATCTATCAGTTCCACCTGGGGGTCTCTGTACCTTGACCCGTATCTCGGAAGCATGGCATTCTGTCGAGATGCCATGAGTCAATTCCGGTTGACACCACTTGAGAATCAGGTCGGAGAACACTTCCGGATGGAGTTCCCACTCCCCCGGATGAAAGGTCTGCCTGCTCAGGAAGTCCGCCTCCCTGTTGTCAACCCCTGTGATGTGGATCGCCGACAGATTGCAAGAATGGGCCTCCGCCCGCTGAATTAGCTTGGATACCTGTCATCGCTAAGGAACTCCTCCCTGATGATTGATGTAAGCCACTGAGGTTAAGTTGTCCGACTGGAGCAAGGTGAGCATTGAAGATCGCTCTCAGTTCCAGAATGTTTATAGGAAGAACAGACTCTGCCCGAGTCCACACCCCCTGAGCCTTTAGAGAGCCTCAGACTGCTCCCCATCCTACAAGGCTGGCACTATTACCCAAGATCGTCTGCGAAAGCATGTTCCCAGGGAAAGATGATCCAGAGACAACCACCATTGCAGAGAATCCCTTGTCTCCTGTTCCAGAAGTATTTAGAGGAGACAAGTCCTTATAATCTCTGTTCCATAGCCTGAGCATGGTTAACTGCAGAGCTCGGAGGTGGAACTGAGCAAACGGGATGTCCATTGCCGCCACCATCAGCACGATTACCTCTATGCACTGAGCCACTGATGACCGAGGAGTGGACTGAAGGGCTAGACAAGTATCGAAAATCTTTGATTTCCTGACATCTGTCATAAAAATCATCAATAGGGAATCTATTAAGGTTCCCAAGAAAGATTTCCTTAGTCACAAAGACAAGGGTCTTTTTTTTTTTTTACAAATTTACCTTCCATCCGTGAGATCGCAGGAAGGATAACACTGTTCGTGTGTGATCTTGTTTGTTGTAAGGATGGTGCCTGGACTAGGATGTCGTCCAGATAGGGTGCCACTGCAATGCCTCTTAACCGAAGCACTGCCAACAGCAATCCCAGAACCTTTGTGAAAATTCTGGGAGCTGTGGCCAGACCGAAAGGAAGAGCCATGACCTGGAAGTGATGATCTTGTGAACTTGTGATGATCCGTGAATAGGAACATGCAGGTACGTGTCCTTTAAATCCACCGTTGTCATAAATTGACCCTCTTGGATCAAAAGGGAGAATGGAATTAATAATTTCCATCTTTATGGGCGGTACTCTGAGAAATTTGTTTAGACTCTTGAGATCTAAAATTGGTCTGAAGGTTCCCTCCTTTTTGGGAACCACGAACAGATCGGCATAAAATCCCAGACCCTGTTCCTGTATCGCAACAGGGACAAGCACTCCCAGATCGGAGAGGTCTCCTACACAATTGTAAGAACGCCTCTTTTTGTCTGGTTTGCAGATAATCTTGAAAGCAGAAGCCTGCCTCTGGGAGGAAAACTTTTGAACTCTAGTTTGTATCCCTGGGTCACTATGTCCATTGCCTAGGGATCCTGAACATCTCGAACCCAAGCCTGAGAGAAGGAAAGTCTGCTACCTACAAGATACAGTCCAGGATCGGGGGCAGACCCTTCATGCTGACTTTGGTTCAATGGCGGGCTTCTTGGATTGTTTTCCCTTATTCCAAGATTGATTGGGTCTCCAGGAAGGTTTAGACTGTTCCTGCTTGGATGCGGAAGAGGAAGAATTTCCCTTGAAATTTCAAAAGGAGCGAAAAATGCTCTGCCTTCCCTTTTGCTTGTTTCTCCTATCCTGAGGGAGAAGGTGACCCTTACCCTCCCGTAATGTCAAATTATTTCTGCCAAGCCAGCTCCATACAAGGTCTTCCCCTTGTAAGGAATCGCCAAAAGCTTAGACTTGGAATAGACATCCGCAGACCAAGGTTTTAACCATAAGGCTCTGCGAGCTAGAACCGAGAAACCTGAAATCTTTTCTCCCAGTTTGATAACTTGAAGGGAAGCATCTGTAATAAAGGAATTAGCCAATTTAAGGGCCTTAATCCTCCATCCAGAGGAGTCTCTGTCCTAATAAAATCAGATAACGCATAAAACCAATATGCCGCCGCCCTAGTGACGGTAGCAATGCACACCGCTGGCTGCCAATATAAGCCCTGGTGTACATACATCTTCTTGAGTAACCCCTCCAATTTCTTGTCCATATGATCTTTAAAGCCACAACTATCCTCTATGGATATAGTAGTTCTCTTAGCCAAAGTGGAAACCGCTCCTTCCACCTTGGGGACTGTTTGCCAAGCCTCCCTGACAGTCGGCTATGGGGAACATTTTCTTAAATATAAAAGATGGAGAAAAAGGGATATCCGGTCTCTCCCACTCCTTAGCAATGATCTCAGAAGCTCAGTCTGGAACCAGAAACTTCTATTGAGGAAGGAACATCAAAATATTTGTTTAGCTTACTGGATTTTTTGGGATAACAGTGACCGTGGAATCGCTGTCTAACGTAGCTTAAACGTCCTTAAGTAGTAGACGGAGGTGCTCTAGCTTGAACCTGAAACCACTTCAGTATCAGTAAGAGGAATTACACTGTCAGAATCTGAAATTTCACCCTCAGATACTACTACGGTATCCCCCTCAGGCTTCTGGGAGAGTGCATCCGCAATAGGAATAACTGCGTCAGAAACCTTGCGTACTGAATGTTTGGTTTTCCTCTTACACTTTCCTTGCAACATAGGAAAGGCAGACAGCGCATCTGAAACTGCAGAAGACATGAGAGGCGATGTCTTTTAAAGTAACCCCAACTGGAGCCACCGAGGAAACGCAGGGCACTGCATGTGAGAGCTGTAAGACTTGGGACACTTGAGGAGAAAGCTGCGGCATATATTGAGCATAGTCATTAAAATCCTGACCAGCATCCTCTTCAAAAAATGTTGGCTCAGAAAATAAGTAAATTTATGCTTACCTGATAAATTAATTTCTTCTACGATATGACGAGTCAACGGATTTCATCCTTACTTGTGGGATATTAACCTCCTGCTAACAGGAAGTGGCAAAGAGCACCACAGCAGAGCTGTATATACAGCCCCTCTTCCCTCCACCTCCAGTTATTCGACCAAAGTTAGGAAGAGAAAGGAAAGGCCAAAGGTGCAGAGGTGACGGACGTTAATAAGAATAAAATATAATCTAAATCTGTCTTAAAATGACAGGGTGGCCCGTGGACTCGTCATAACGTAGAAGAAATTAATTTATCAGGTAAGCATAAATGTACTTTACTTCAAGATATGACGAGTCCACAGATTTCATCCTTACTTGTGGGATACAATACCAAAGCTACAGGACACGGATGAAAGGGAGGGACAAGACAGGAACCTAAACGGAAGGCACCACTGCTTGAAGAACCTCTCCCCCAAAAACAGCCTCCGAAGAAGCAAAAAGTATCAAATTTGGAAAAAGTGTGGAGACAACCAAGTTGCAGCCTTGCAAATCTGCTCAACAGAAGCATCGTTACCCATGAGAAAGCCACAGCCCGAGTGGAATAAGAATATTGATTGGAAGTAGAGACTCCACCTGAGTCCATACACCCTGAGCCTTCAGGGAATTCCAGACTGCACCCCAGCCTAGTAGACTGGCGTCCGTCGTCACTATTACCCACGAGGATCTGCGGAAACACGTCCCTATATGATCCGGCGACAACCACCAAAGAAGAGAGTCTCTGGTTTCCTGGTCCAGATTTATCCGAGGAGATAAATTTGCTTAATCCCCATTCCACTGTCCGAGAATGCACAGTTGCAGTGGTCTGAGATGAAATCAAGCAAACGGAATGATGTCCATTGCCGCCACCATCAATCCAATTGCCTCGACTTCCTGTGGGAGGAGCGTGAATCAGACGTGCACGCTCAAGCTCTGCGAGAGAGAGCTGTTTAACCAACATACCCCGCCACTACAACTCCTATTGCCGGGGGGTGAGAGCCCTGTCTGGGGAGGAAAAAGGCTATCTGGCAACGGAAGTCCAGCACAACCGACATTAGGCCGCCTGGTACCGGCCACAGGCACACGCACTGCACCAACTGTTCAGAGGCACGCCAGAGGAGGACCGCAGTCTGACTACAAGTCACCACAGAGGCTGCCGCCAGAGTACCCAAGTTGTGAGCGGAACACGCTGTGGTACACAGGACGGGTGTGACAATTACTACCCGCGCAAACACAAAGACCATCGCCAAAGCCCTTGCTGCCCAAAGCTGTGAGTGGATTATGCTGCTGCACATTGGCTGTCCGTGACCATCACTAGCATCGCTCTCTGCCCGGAATCAGACGGGAGGTGTCTTGCCTGGATCCGAGCAAGCTGAGAAACAGATGAGGAGGTCGAGTGCAGAAGCCCAAAACGCCAGCCTGTCCCCACGGAAACCGCAAGTATTGCCCTTCTACATAGGGGGTCTCAGTGCATTTAAATGTGTGCCTGTCAAAGGAACTGTTTAAGGGACGGTTGACTGGTAGAAACTTGGCCTTGGAAAGGTATTGGGTATAACATAAAGACAAAGTTTAGTCGCTGCAAGTGTTTATATAAAGCTGGGGCCAGAGCGCTCAGGTGATACTAAGTCTGTAGCGATATCCACCCCCACAAATTTTAAAGCCCTGGAGGGAAAGAAATGTATCGATATTGGAGCAGGACACACAAAACATATATAAACATCTCTTGTCCTAACGAAACAGAAGCCCCGTTTAACTTTATAGCTGGACAGTTGCAGCCACCCCCTGGCAGAGTAATTCTAATCTAACAAATGGGTCTCTGAAAAGCCTCAGCAGGGGTATTATTGTTTTTGCACCCTATTAAGTATGTACCACCTGTTACAACGCCCTACGGTGCGCTGGACTAAGTAAAGCTCCAAATAAGTGTGCTGAGATCTTTAAATAAAACTGCAAAATCTGCCTACAAGAGTAATGAAGTCCTGAGGGAATACAGAATCCTGGGTCGAACGTGTGGATGGATATTTTTTTTTTTTTTATCTGTGAAAGTTTATACTGAGGTTATATAAAAAAAAAAGACTGAAAAGCATGGTTAAAAACTAGCAGATTTTGGTATTTGGAATTTCCAGGACACACTAGTATTATGTTGAGTAAACTGCATACTATACCTGGCAGCCTCTTTTGTATGCAAGGCTCTATCTACGTTGAAGTCTCAATCTATATATCTAAGTGTGTATCTTTTTCAAGGGTGTGTAGGGGCTACCTATTGTGGCCTGTACAAGTATTCTGTATTAACCCGCAAAGTAGAATCTATCTGATTAGAAAAATCTTCAGTTTGTGTTTATTCTGTAGAATCAATCTGAATTGCTCAGGTCTTAACATGCTGTGTTAATTTTGTGAATTATATCTGAAAGATTGAAGTCTTCACAGTTTGTGTTAAACTAAAAAAGGGTGTAAGATGCATCAAGCCCTCATACATGGTGCCAAGCTGTAAAATTGTCTCTGATTGGTTAAGAGAATAACATATATATATATCAGTTTTTTTGCACAGTACTAAGGTGTAAGGTATTAACTGGTTAAAATAAAGACAAGGGTAAGGGCAAGGAGAGGCAAGTTCAGAGTTCTCAGACAAACCATTGCGTAATAGGTTAATTTGAAAGATTAAATCTGCATAGTTAGCTCTCTCTAGATGGTGTCAATCTGTTAGAATCTATCTGGTTTGTCTTGTCCTCAAATTTTTGTCTTAATACTGCAGATCATATCCGAACTGCTAAGTCTCCATATAAGGTACTAAATTAAGGGTGTATGATATTCCAAATCTTCACATTTTGTGCTTATTCGAAAAAATCTCTCTGAATTATTAAGAGAACGGGATATTTGGTATCTCTTGGAAGGATACCACTTGTTAGGGTCTGTGGCGCCCTAGGGCGCAGTATACATCTGCTGATTTGTCTTTTAGTTGGCAGTAGAAGTAAGCAGAGCCGAATTTAAAATGCATAGCTAAACTTCAACATACCAGGCTAACCTGTAAGGAGGTGGCTGCACAGGCCAGGCTCTGCATACTGGGTTTAATTGTATCTGAACGGCTACATTCTTAAATATTGTCTAAAAGTGATAGGTCGCCCCGGAGCTGTTTTATTTTCACGGAGTATCTTAATTGAAAGAGGGAAATAGGATTTAGCCCAGAACAGCAGAATAAATGGAGAAATATATTACAAATTCTAAAAATAAATCTCCAGCTATGCCTATAAAGAGAGATAGAAAACAAAAGTCCTCACAAGAGAACATACAAGAGGTATCTATCAGAAGCCCCGAATTAAATATGGAAAAACAACTAACTACAAATCAGTTGGCAGATCTGATATTGCCGCAGTTTGAAATGATAAAAACAGAGATTTCAGTTCTGTCAAATGATATAAAGCAATTCTCTAATAGACTCATGGAAGTAGAATCCAGAATTTCGAATGTAGAAGATAGGCACTTTAAACAGGAGGCTGTTCTAGATACACATTCAGATGAGATCAAAATTTTAAAAGCTAAAATTGAAGATCTGGAGGACAGGTCTAGGCGTAGTAATGTGCGGGTAATTGGTCTCCCAGAGTCAAGAGAATTTGAGGATCTTTTATCATTTAGTGCTCATACACTACCAAAATTACTAGGCCTACAAGTAGTAGAGGGAAGCTTTCAGGTCGAGAGGGCACATAGAGTTGGCATAGTGAGACAGCTAAAAGATGGTAGAGTTCGACCCAGAATGGTTCTGATAAAATACTTAAATTTTCAAGACAAAGTAAAAATCATGCAGAACTACAGAAAAGCCCAGACACTCACTATAAACACTAAACAGATTCTCTTATTTCAAGACTTTTCAATTGAAACGTCAACAAAGAGGCGTGCGATGGCACCATTCTGCTCGGGCCTAATCAGGGCAGGGTTGAAAGCGACCATGAAATACCCGGCGAAAATTACAGTGCTGGGCATGGATGGTGCCATTGCACTGAATACAATTGAGGACGCAAAAGAGTTCTGCAGAGAAAATATTGAAGTGTAGAGTAATTTTTCAGAAGTAATTAGCTGCCTAAGTAAGGAGAGATGGCAATGGAGATATTGGTGGAGATTTTAGCGAGAGGGGGCAGGGGGAGTGGGGATTTTTCCTCTTTTTTTTTTTCTTCTTTTTCTCTGGTTTTTTTTTTTTTTTGTGTGTTTATTTCAGACAGCAAATTAAAAAGAAAATAAATGAATAGCTCATTAAAATTAATTTCTTGGAACGTGGGCGGAATAACGTCCCCTATCAAGCGTAAAAATGTTCTTAAGGAAATCAGGAAGCATAAGCCAGATATTATATTCCTTCAAGAATTACATCTTAAAAAAGCAGAATTAGAAAAATTGAAAACAAATTGGATAGCTGAAATAATTGCAACACCATGTGAGAAACGAAAGAGAGGTGTAGCGTTAATGCTTGGAAGGGAACTGTCATATTCGATAATTAAACAGGAATTAGACCCAGGAGGGAGATATATACTGTTGCAGCTGAAATTAGATGATAAGATATGGACTTTATGTAATATATATGCACCAAATAATTGGGATTCTAAGTTTTGGGAGAAATTGAAAAAGGTTCTATCTCCATATATCGGGCAGAACCTGATCGTAGCCGGGGACTTTAATAATACTTTGTGCCCGGACCTGGACAGATATAAAATTCGCCGGAGAGCGGCTAATTATAGGGAAGCTAAGCAGTTGCAGAGCTTCACTGGTATACTAAAACTACGGGATGTGTGGCGAATTCAACATCCTGACGCCCGTGAATTTACCTGCGAATCAGGCGCGTACAAAAATTTCTCCCGAATAGATATGTTTCTAGTAGATGAGCAGACCATGAAACATAAAATTGAATCACAGATCTCGGAAATAGTCCTATCGGACCATGCGATTATTGGTTTAAGGATTGTGTTGAGTGTTCCCTCCAAAAAAACAGCAAGCACCTTTCGTTTTCCTCACTATATGACTAACAATATACAATTTGAAAATTGGTTAAAACAAAAATGGAGGGAATACTACACACAAAATCAGGAGTATGCAAATAAAATTGAGGTGCTATGGGAAGCGGGTAAAGCGGTCATCCGTGGCGAGGTGAAAGCATATATGATTAAAAGAAATAGGAAAAATAAGGCGAGAGAAACCCAGTTGTCAAACCAACTCAGAAATAATTACGCTAAGTATCTTAGATCACCCAATAAGGACACTTGGGACAAATATAAAGAAGCAAGAGTGGAAAGGGAATGTTTTCTAAAAAAGATTGGAATACAGGAAGACTTAAAAAAACAGGGCTAATTTTCAGGGTTTTCAGGGTATATCTGCAAAGCATCTGGCCAGGTTGGTCAAATTTAGGAAGAAATCAAATCCTTGCTATTAGAACAGGAGAGAAACTAGCCACTAATACAGATGAAATCAGAAAAATATTCTTTGATTATTATAGCAGACTTTACGCTAAGGAGGAGGTGGACAAAACGCAGAAAGAGCAATTCTGGCTGGGATTGGACATTCCTCAAATTTCACAGGAAGCGTTACAGAAGATTAATGCTCCTATTACTGAGTCGGAAATACTAGATGTTATAAAAAGGTCTAAATCTGGTAAAGCTCCAGGACCAGACGGTCTATCGGCAGAATTTTACAAAATAATGGCAGCAGAGATATCTCCCACTCTATCTAGATTATATAATCAATATTATGTTCAGAAAGACATGAAGTCAATCTATTTTTCCGATTCAGTAGTAACTCTAATCCATAAAAAAAGCGAAGGATCCAACCAATGTCGCATCATACCGCCTGATCTCACTCCTAAACCAGGATTATAAAATCTTAATGTCCCTCATTGCAGATAGATTGAAAAACTCAATTACAGATATCATACACCCTGACCAGGCAGGTTTTATCCCAGGAAGGAATTCAGTGCGAAACATGCGCAGAGTCCTCACCACTGTGGATTACCTCTATCGGATCGGCCGGGAATAAATATCAGGGGGCAGATATAGCATTAGTCACTGTTGATGCTGAAAAGGCTTTTGACTCAATTATTTGGGACCATCTAATAAATGCGTTGAGAAAGTTTGGTTTTTCTGGCGCCCTGGTCGATCTGATCGGGTTAGTCTACAACAAACCTAGATCCCAATTGCTCATCAATGGTGAGCTATCACAGAACATCATTTTAGGTAAAGGAACACGCCAGGGTTGCCCCCTATCACCACTACTCTTCGATATTGCACTGGAACCATTAGCTATTTACCTCAGAAAGCACCTTTCACCAGTCTTAATAGGGAAACAGAAAGTATCTATATCATTATATGCTGACGATCTACTAATATTCCTCCAAGATACGAGACAGAGTATACCCCGTTTCATGGAAATAATAAGAATATTCAGTTCATTTTCTGGGTACAAAATTAATATTAATAAATCAGAAATTGTATGGATTAGAAAAGATAAAAACAGTTATCCAGATAAGTTTAAAGAAGTACAAAGTATTAACTATTTAGGTATTAAGATCAGTAAGAATCCTGCACAATGGTATCAGCTCAATTTTAAAGAGATATTTCAAAATCTAAACCATGATCTAGCAAAATGGAACTTCTATTATCTATCTATTTCAGCTCGCATAAATGTTATAAAATCTATTATATTCCCAAAATTCTTGTTTTTGTTACAGAATTTACCCTTGTTACTGCAGAAAAAGGATATTGACAGATATAATAAGGCATGTGCTTTCTTTATCTGGGGGAAAAAGGACGTTACGCATTGCATTTAGTAAGCTGGCCCAGGAGAAGCAGTTTGGGGGCTTTGCGTGTCCTAATATAAAGTATTATAATATAGTCTCTTTGGTCAAATTTGCAGTAGATTGGCTCAGTAAAGCAGATTACGTTACCTATTACAATCAGGAAATGGAATTAAACCATTTAACCTGCAGGCTATTTTACACCATCCCCATAAACAATTACCAAGTAATGTTAGCAGACTAACAACCATCGTAAACATAGTGTCTGCGTGGCAGAAATACTGTAAATTATTGGGTATAGAATTTCAGATCTCCAGCCAGCTCCCGATCTGTGGTAACCCAGCATTTTCACCAGGGTATAGCAATGAGTTATTTTATGTATGGAAAAGTAAAGGGCTGATACATTTATCACAACTGAAAGAATCACAAATAGGCCCAATTAGATCGTTTGCAAACTTGGCAAGTGAGTACAATTTGCCATCTAAACACTTTTATGCATATTTGCAGGTTCGCCATCTTATAAATGACTATGAAAAAAGGTTTGGTGAGAATTGGGCACAGACAAACATTGAGCCAGGCATTATACTATACAAAGCGGGCATCCGCTCAATATCAGTCTGGTATCAGTATATTATGGTGCAGGAAGGAGAATCGCATATTAACCAGATCAAACAAAAATTGGTAAAGTACTTTCCACAACTGCAAGATAAAGACATAACAGATAGTGTAAGGAGAACACTAGAAGCAACGGATAGAATCAATCTAAG
The DNA here is from genome assembly GCF_027579735.1 of Bombina bombina. Lineage (NCBI taxonomy): Eukaryota > Metazoa > Chordata > Amphibia > Anura > Bombinatoridae > Bombina > Bombina bombina. Next base: position 307,506,119 of record NC_069500.1, on the reverse strand, counting down.
AGAGTCTCAATATAAGGTCATAAACAATTTCTACCTAACCCCAGCCAGAATTGCTAAATGGTCTCAACTTTATACGGTCTGCCCTAAATGTTACAGGGCAAACGCGGATCTGGTGCATTATTTTTGGAGCTGCCCAAAGATCATGCAATTCTGGAGCAAAATCCAATACTGGATAAATAGAAATGTAAGCGGCACGATAGAATTGGATGCAAAGCATGTTTTTTTTTTGTACCCAGTACATAACATAGGAGCCAGATTATTTATAAATATAGCGATTTTGATTGCAAGAAATGAAATATGTAAAAGGTGGAAGCACAGAAATTCTCCGTCTTTAAATGAATTTGCAAATCACATGAGAGGTCAGATTATGATAGAGACCATAGGACTGGATAAAGGGGCAGAAAATCAGGTTATAATATTTTTTAAGAAGTGGAAAAAGTATATCTCTGGATTACCTACAGCAATTCAATATCACATTTTATCCAGATTTCAAGATTCTATACCCTTTCTAGAATTAGTTTTAGATGGCTCATTACCCTCAAACTGGATACGTTGTTAGTAAGGTACGGAAAAAGGAAAAAAAAAAAGTTTTATTTTTTTTTTCTCTTCTTCCCTTTTCACTCCCTCCCCTTGCCCCCTCCCCGGGCAGTATCTTTAATATTTTATGATTTCTTTTGGTTGATTCCGGTGTTCGATTTAATATATAACGGGAGGGCTATGCATAGCATCCCTGGGGGAAAGTAAGATAAATAAGACAAATACAGAACAGGAAAACTCAAGAATCTGGTTAAGGAATAGCTTAATTCATTTGAGGTGTATGTGTGTGTAAATAGATGTTCATTTAAAGAAGGTATGAGTAGAAAAAAAGAAAATGATAATGGAGGGAGAAGCTAAGATATTCCAGCAAATTTAATTGGTAACATTTGGAAAGATGTGTAAAGTGCATGTAAACCGGAAATGTCTTTTTGTATAGTATTTAAGATGTGATCTCATATTGATTGTATAAGAGACAGATGTATGTGGATTTTCTTTTTGGAATGTAATGTATTTTTGTTCAGCTTCACCCTCAATAAAAAGAATAAAAAAAAATCCAATTGCCTCCATGCACTGAGGGCAGAGGATTGGACTGAAGAGCTCGGCATGTATTTAGAATCTTTGCCTTTCTGAAAAATCTTCATGTCTATAGAATCTATTAGAGTTCCCAAGAAGGGAACTGTTGTCTGTGGAATTAGTGAACTTTTTTCTATATTCACCTTCCATCCGTGAGATCTCAGAAATGCCAACACTGTGTCCGTATGAGACTTTGTTAAATAAGTTAACGCCTGAATCAGAATATTGTCCAGATAAGGCACCAATGCTATTCCCCGCCGCCTGAGAACCGCCAGAAGGGACCCTAGAACCTTTAAGATTCTGGGCGCTATGGCCAACTCGAAGGGAAGAGCCATGAACTGAAAATGATTGTCCAGGAAAGCAAACCTTAAGTACTGATGATCCTTGAAGGATGCATACCTGCATATTCCTATCCACAAGTCCACGGTAGTCATATTGAGCCTCCTGAATCATTGGTAAAATTGAGCGAATGATCTCCATCTTAAAGGATGGAACACTGAGAAACTTGTTTAGACTCTTGAGATCTAAAATAGGTCTGAACGTTCCCTCTTTCTTGGGAACCACGAGAAGATGTGAGTAAAACCCACGTCCCTGCTCTAGTCTTGGAACAGGACGATTTACTCCCATAGTAGAGAGGTCTTTTACACAACGTAAGATCGCCTCTATCTGGTTTACAGACAGACAATCATGAAAGAAGAAACCTCCCTCTTGGGAGACCACTTTTGAATTCCAGTTTATACTCGTGGGTCGCGATTTCAAGTGCCCAGGGGTCCTGAACATCTTTCCCAAGCCTGGGCAAAGAGAGAATGTCTGGTACAATACATGCCGTAGGTTGCAAGAGGAAACCCTGATGAATAAACATTTTCTTTAGGAGACCCTCCAATTTCTTATCCATAGGGTCTTTGAAAGCACAGCTGCCCTTCAATAGGAATAGTGGTAGGCTTAGCCAGGGTAGATATAGCTCCTTCCACCTTAGTGGCTGTTTGCCAGGAGTCCCGAACAGTGTCAGAAATAGGATACATTTTTTTTTTAAATTAGGAGAGGGAGCGAACGGGATACCCGGTCTGTCCCATTCCCTCTTAATTTCCGCAATTCTCTTAGGAACCGGAAAAACGTCAGTGTAAGCAGGTACCTCTAAGTATTTGTCCATCTTGGCACCACAATAGGGTCACAGTCATACGGAGTCGCTAAAACCTCCCTAAGTAAAAGACGGAGGTGTTCAAGCTTAAATTTAAAGGACATGACGTCCGAGTCTGAGGTAACGCACTTCCCGATTTGGAAAGTTCCCCCCTCAGATAGAAGTTCCCTAACCCCCAATTCAGATCCCTGAGAGGGTACATCGGAAATATCTAACAGCGCATCAGAGTGATCCGCAATCACATTGTCCTCTGTTCTACTGCGTTTACCCTGTAACACTGGCAACTTAAATAACACCTCTGTAAGGGTAGTTGACATAACTGCAGACATATCCTGCAAAGTAAATGAATTGGATGGGGTTGAAGAACCAGGCGTCGATTGGGTGGGCGTTAGAGGTTGTGACGCTTGGGGAGAAACTGGTGGTACACCCTGATAATCATCTTTAGACATTTTCTTTACATAAAATTTGTGTTTTGCATTGTAAGGCCCGCTCAGTACACGAGGGACAAAGTCAGAGGGGGTACCACAATGGCATCTAAACACATAGAACAAGGAGTTTCCTTCTCACTGTCCGACTAGCAGTACTGAGTCGTACCATGCTAAATATTGAGTCTTGATTATACAAAAAAAAAATAAAAAAAAAAATTGTACTGCGCCTTTAAATTTTAAGCGCGCAACTATTTTACCGAAACCTGCAAAAACGCTTTTTAGCCTGAAAAAACTGTTTTAATGTGTCAAAACGTTGCTTAATATTACATCCACTTGCAAGATAAGCCCAAACAATAACACTCAGAATATATATTTTATTATATATAGACACAATTTATTGGCCCCTGCACCACGCCAAAGCTCTGCTGTGGCGCCTACCTGCCCCCGGAATGAACCAGATGTCCGGATATATAGAAAAGACTTAGAGTACAGACAACTTAAGCCTCCAGTCTCTACCAGCTATGCGATGTCAATTAAGACTGCGCAACGGAGCGCGCAAAAATAGGCCCCGTCCACCTTGGGCGTACTGAATTTTGACTAGGACCCGCATGGGTCCAAACAAACATGCCTGACATTAAAATAAAAAAAACATGCGTCCTAATGCAGATCAAACCCCTGCATTCATACCATAAACAGCTTTAGTCTCCCAGCGTCAAGCCCCAAACATAAGCCCCAATGTGTATAAAAAAAATTAATAAAGGGATTTCAGGTACACAAATATTTTTCTTAGTGTATACTGCTTACCCTTCCCCATATAAGGGACAATGTCAGCCTGTTCTGGTATATCAAGTCTCCCCAGAAAATAAAAGACTGCACATACCTCAAAGTTGCATGTAGCAAGACACCGGTCTCCACAATGAAGATTTTCTCACACATACCTTCAGCTACGTTGTGGGAATCATTATGGATCTTAGATATTGTTTGCTAAGATCATAAACATCAGGGCAGAAAATATGTCTCCTTGTGAAGCAATAGACTGATTTCCCCCTGAGAAAAATAGCACTCTGGCACTATTTAAAAATACAAAACTTCTTGATTGAAGAATCTAAACACCTCACTTTACCTCTTCCTATTACTAACACAGGTAAAGAGTATGACTGGGGGTGGAGGGTCTCTCTCTCTATATATATATACACACAGCTCTGCTGTGGTGCTCTTTGCCACTTCCTGTTAGCAGGAGGTTAATATCCCACAAGGATGAAATCAGTGGACTCGTCATATCATGTAGAAGAAATTTTATCCTTGTAACTTAGTCCTCTCAATACAAGAGCAACAAAAAGGGATTGGTGGTTCCACATTGGCATCAAAACAAAGCGCAGGTGACATTTTGCAAGGCTCATGGTCCATTCTTATACTTAATGGATAGAACTAGTAATCAAAATGATTTTTTAATTAAAATTAAACGCGACAAAAAAACGTTAGTCACTTTAAAAAACTTACACGTGTAACTTTTACTATACACTGCAGAATGCAGTGAAAACGATAGTTAAAGGGACAGTCTAGGCCAAAATAAACTTTCATGATTCAGATAGAGCATGTAATTTCAAACAATTTTTCAATGTACTTTTATCACCAATTTTGCTTTGTTCTCTTGGTATTCTTAGTTGAAAGCTTAACCTAGGAGGTTCATATGCTAATTTCTTAGACCTTGAAGCCCACCTCTTTTCAGATTGCATTTTAACAGTTTTTCACCACTAGAGGGTGTTAGCTCACGTATTTCATATAGATAACAGTGCTCATGCACGTGAAGTTATCTGGGAGCAGGCACCGATTGGCAAGACTGCAAGTCTGTCAAAAGAACTGAAAAAAGGGGCAGTTTGCAGAGGCTTAGATACAAGATAATCACAGAGATTAAAAGTATATTATAACTGTTGGTTATGCAAAACTGGGAAATGGGTAATAAAGGGATTATCCATCTTTTAAAACAATAAAAATTCTGGTGTAGACTGTCCCTTTAAACAAAAAATTTCAAACACTTCTACACCTCAGCTGTCTGCTGAGGTGCCTACCTGCCCCACAACACTAGGAATTACATCCCCCTTAGCAAGGAGATGATCCGTAGAGTAGCAGGAAAATATATGAGAAAACCGCTCCTAGAAACGCTGGTCTATCATGAAACGAAGCGTTTCTAGTCTGCCCGAACTGCCACCTCCGAAGATGCAAGAGAAATGGTGTGCAATGCTGAAAAACACGTCACACTAAACCCCGCCCCTCATGGGCCTCTATTAACAATCTCCCGGTCGGTATTGTTACACCGCCGGGAGCAGTGGAACCGCCATAACAGTTTAAAGTATGCAGCAGTCTCAGCCTCAGTGCCTGCTATGCTGTCTAGTAGTTATCTTTAGTAAGGATAATGTGCCAATAGCAATAAAAAGCTTAAGAGCCTTTTTCTTTCTAAGTGAAAATAGTGCCCACTTTATCTGATTTATGAGTCCATAAATAAATCAAATAAGCACTTACCTGACTAATGCCCGTCAGCAAGGCATCTCACCCAGCTTGAGAGGTCCTCTCCCTCACATAGGCCTGTGGAATAAAAAGAGACCGAGTATTTCCCATCAGGTCTTTACAATTAGGGCAGCATAAAAATTATCAGAGGCGCAGTGAGAATTATGTCCCACCAGTTCTCATTGCTCTAAAGCCACCACTGCCCTACTGAAGAGACTGGTGTGGACTACGGCTACACCCTAGGACAAAGCAGCACAATCTTGCACCACTTTAAAATAATAAACTCTTAATTGAAGAATCTAAAACACCTAACTTTACCACTTCCTAGCACTAACATAGGCAAAGAGAATGACTGGGTTGGGAGGGAGGTGATATTTAACAGCTTTGCTGTGGTGCTCTTTGCCGCCTCCTGCTGATCAGGAGGTGAATATCCCATTAGTAATTAAGATGATCCGTGGACGCATTGTGTCATTAAAAAGAATAATTTTATCCTTAATGTTTTAGTGCAGTAAAGGGATTCTATCATTATGAGGTGTCGCTTCATCAGGGAATACTAGAGCCATTCACGCAGTATCAAAGTTATTTTATTGTGCAATAGTGTACCCAAGGTAGAGTTTTGGGTAAAGTCATTACACCTTTACTTGCAGTTTGGTTAAGAAAGGTACAGAAAGTGTATTGTCTCAGCAGGAGGTACAGAAGTCAAACAAATGCAGCCTGAGGTACATGAAGTTATTGCACAAGTATTTCAGAATAGATTCTTTGCAATGGTCATTGTAAGTAATGCCTGGTTTTGCAGCCTGAGGTACATGTACAAATAGCAATGAAGGCCTTTCCCTCTTTTTAAACATCTGTCCTGTTTGGCTCTTTACATAAAATATCAACATTCTTATCAAATATGTGGAAGGTAAAGGATGATAAAATGATGCATAGGAAAACGTTTTTTATACTTACACTGTTACCTTTCCAACAGTGGGTCTTGGGGGTCTGTAGCTGCTTTGGTGCCCGAGATACAGGCTTCTAAGCAGCATGCCCCCATCTCCTATACTTATCATTGTTAAGTCTAAATAATGTTGAGCGGTGACATCGTCCCGTAATTGCGCGTGACATCACCGTGCATCACGTGAAGCCCCGGCGATGCCTATCACTCTACAGGGGTATGAGCAGTAAGGAGCCCCCAGATCTCCCTCAAGGTGGGAGAGAGTGCTCATGACGGCTCTGAGCCATCATTAGCACCAGAGTGAGAAACTGACGGCTCAGAGCCGTCATTAGCACTCAAAGTGTTAAAGGGACAGTCAAGCTTTTTTTAAAAAAAAAAAAATAATGATTTAAATAGGGCATGTAATTTTAAACAACTTCCCAATTTACTTTTATCACCAATTTTGCTTTGTTCTCTTGGTATTCTTCGTTAAAAGCTAAACCTAGGAGGTAAATATGCTCATTTCTTAGACCTTGAAGACTGCCACTAATCTGAATGCATTTTGACCACTAGAGGGCATTAGTTCATGTGTTTTATAGAGATAACAATGAGCTCACGCACGTGAAGTGACCTAAAAGTGAGCACCGATTGGCTAAAATGCAAGTCTGTCTAAAGAACTGAAATAAGGGGGCAGTCAGCAGATGCTTAGATACAAGGTAATTACAGAGGTAAAAATGTGTATTATAACCGTTTATGCAAAACTGGGGGATGGGTAATAAAAGGGATTATCTTTTTTTTTTTAAAGAACAAAAATTCTGGTGTTGACTGTCCCTTTAAGATTGTTTAAAAGCGGTGCCCTGTAATATTTTCCTCCTTAAAGGGACCTGACACCCAACATTTCTTTCGTGATTTAGTTAGTACATACAATTTTAAACAACTTTCCAGTTTTTAAAAAATGCCTTCATTCTCTTGGTATCATTTGTTGAAGGAGCACCAATGCTCTACTGGCTTCTAAATGAACACATGGGTGAGCTGATGACAATCGGGGTATATATATGCAGCCAATCAGCATCATTTGCGGTTTCTAAGCTTTCCTAGATAAACCTTTCAGTAATGAACAAGAGTAGGAAGCAAATGAAATAGAATTAAAATGGAAACTTGTATGCTCCGTCTAAAGCATGAGTAATTATGACTTTACTGTCCCTTTTAGGTGTTCCCAATTTGTTAAACTACAGTCTTAAATGTATTGCAAATTGCTCTTTTAGGTTAATTTTTTATTTGAAATAGCGGTTACTCATTAAAAGCCAACTTATTGTTCACATGAACATGTTGATTGAAATAATCTTCAAAAAGAGTATAACACCTGGTTGTGTCTCACTCAATGAATGGTTATTTAAATTGCAAAGCTAAAAGGAGCAAGTTCCGATACATTTAATGGAGAACAAAGAAAAAAAACATTTAACAGCAATTTAACAGAGCAATTTTAAGCAACTTTCTAAGTTACTCCTACTATAAATTTTTTTTTGTTCTCTGAAGCGCTTGCTTATTGGTGGCTACATTTAGCAAACCAATAAGCAAGCATAACCCAGGTTCTCAACCAAAAATGGGCCGACTCTTGATTTGAACTCCTGCTTTTTAAATAAAGATATCAAGAGAATGAATAAGAGTCAATTAGAAAGTCGCTTAAAATTGCATGCTCTGAATCATTTAAGAAAAAAAAAGAATTTTGACTAACCAGGAAGTGAAAGTCATGTACAGAAAAGGCTGTAAAACGCAGCTGTGGCTGAACTGCACCCTCTGCCTAGCTGTGGTTATTTAAGTTTCAATGTAAGAAAACATGGCATAATCAATTAAAAAAAAACATTTATTTTTTTCATTTTACGCAAGTAAACAATGGTCTCCACCATTTTTAAAACTGCTACAATCACCACCCTCCCACCATTCTAAAAAAGGTTTTAATAAAAACAGCTGCATCTTCCCCACAGGTTACAAACTCCTTTGAACAAAAGCTTTATGAAAAATTCAAAATCTTGATTGTGTGGTAGGAAATAAAGTCAATAAAAACAAAAAAGTTGGAAGTATCAGACACTGCATAATCCAAGTGAACACCACCTTCTTATAGAAACGGAGAGAACAGGTGGCAAAAACAAACGCTGCGTGCAGATTTTACAGTCACATATGGAGAACTATTTCACTCCTAGGAACAGTCTATCCAGAGCCCCTGCCTGCACAACTCAATTCACATTTTGCATGTTAAGAGATATTTTAAAATGCCCCTGCAGTTTTATCTTTCACATGTATAAAAGAAATTAAGGCTGCCAATGTAAAAAAAGAATATATAGATTGGTACAAAAATATGCTGTGCTTCCAAAAGGCTCAGATCTGTAGGTTGGGGTCAGCATGGCGACTGGTTTCACATGATAGCACAGCTTTTCTCCTTCTGTAACAAAAAAGAAAAAAAAAAAAGTTAGTTGTCTGCACTCATGATGCTCATGCAACTCCTCCTTTACTGCAACTTCATACAATCATATAGCCATCTTTTGAGGACGAATCTGCCCATTTAATCATGCATTTAGGTATCTGCTGGAGAATTTTAAAACTGACAAAAGCTGAAGTGGTAGATAAACATTTTTGAAAAACACCTGAGAATTAAAATAACCTAGAAGTTAACCATCAAATATCCAATATTCTTATATTGAATTCATAAGTTTTAAGATCAACCATTGTGAAAATCCAACAAAATAAATGCATAAAAATGTGTTTGCACTAATAGTAAAGTTAGTTCTTGATTCAAAACTAAAAAAAAAAAAAAAGTTGCCTTGTCACAAACTGATCTACGGTTTCTCAGACAACAGAACTTAAAGGGACAGTCAACACCAAAATTTTTGTTGTTTAAAAAGATAGATAATCCATTTATTACCCATTTCCCAGTTTTGCATAACCAACAGTTATATTAACACACTTTTTACTTTTGTGACTAACTTGTATCTAAGCATCTTCTGACCGCCCCTAATCACATGACTTTTAGTTATTATTATCTATTGACTTGCATTTTAGCCAATTAGTGCAGTGTCTGCCACTAGCCACGGGCGTGATCACAATGCTATCTATATGGCCTACATGAGCTTGCTCTGCCCTGCTGTGAAAAGCAAATAAAAAATAGGCTGCCTTCAAGGGCTTAGAAATCATCATATGTACCTTCCTAGGTTTGCTTTCAACTAGAACACCAAGAGAACAAAGCAAAATTGTTGATAAAAGTAAAATTGGAAAGTTGTTTAAAATTACATGCCCTATTTGAAAAATGATAGGTTTTTTTGGACTTGACTGTCCCTTTAAATACTCAGATATTTAAATGGAATTAGTATGTTTTAAGTTGTCTGTTTAGTACAGGGTTAAGACATCCTTCCTGACCAACATTCTATTGAGACAACAAATTACCTGTTGAGGATGATGAGGAAATTCTTCTGCTTCTTCTACTTCTACTTCCTCAGCATCTTCCACCTCCTCTTCAGGTAGAGTGGTTGTGTACACAGTTTTTCGCTCAGCTACTTCCTACAGAACAGAAACCAGCATTTAAATTGCATGGTGGCTTACACACTGCAAATATTATACATGAATACAGAAGAAACCGCGCTCAATAGGCAGCATCAACCTTACACATACAATTAGACTGAATCCATTAATCTAATGGCTTTAAAGAATGAGATTAGAGTAGCTTTTTCTCCATATCTCTTGACTTGCAGGCTTTTGGGTAGGTGTACACATGCGTGTAAATAAGGTTTTTTTTTTAATTAACCATTGTCATTTATACATACCATCAAATGTAACAATTCCATCTATTCTAGCCTCTTCCATTTTATATAAAAATATGGTACTTTATTTTTTCTGGTGCCAGAACACTAGTGCTCTTCAGTTCCTGTTATCGTATAGAGCTACTATGCTTAACAGAGGGTGAGGATGCTGATGAAAGCTTCCCAGTACAAAGCTATGGGAATGGCTAGTGACTGTACATTCATAATTAGGCATTAGTAAGTACAACTTTCCATTTACTTTTGGAAAACCACATGTTATGTATGGTTAACCGACACCCCTCCCAGAGCCAGACTGAGAATAAAAAGCAGCCCTGGAAAAATATGAAGACCAGCCCTATTTTCCGTTTATTCTATAGAATGCACATGCTCCATTTTTCACAAAGAAAAAAACTGGGACACTCATTCCAATACATTATTCAGAATCAAATTATATAACTTTATATTAAAAACAAAATGTCAGATTGATGTTATATATAGTAAAACTACAACCCAATTGCATCCATTAATCGCCCCATTAAAATTGTAGCTTTCCAGCCCCAGCTGCTGCAGCCCACTGGGAAATCTCCTGGTAGGCCCTGACCCCTCCCCCAAATAGTTTCGTCAAAGCTGGCTTGTGCATTATCTGGTATTTAGTGAAAACTTACCTCTCCCTGAGAATTTTTCAGGACTACTTTCACATCTTGACCAGTGCCCCAGGAGTTCTGGTTCTTCCAAAGAAGGTCAGTAGGGGGGCTTGGATGTACTCCTGCGTTAGCAGCCCAGACCTGGGAAAAAAAAAAAATACAAATATAAGATGAATACACTGATATATCTCCTTCTTGTAGAACATGTGCCAGAGGTAAACTAAATTTGACTATTGGCAAAAGTTTAATTTCCTGTTACATAAAACAAAATGCACTCACTGTGACAGTCTGACCGGCTTTCAGAATACTTCTTGAATGAAACTTGAAATTCACAGATGCATCTCCAATTGTCCTGATCATTTCCCAGCCTCCTAAGGGCTGATCCTGATAACAGTATTAAAATTACAGATTAGTGATGAAAAAAAAGAGGAAAGAATTTGTAGAGCAGGGTAGCTCAGAATCTATACACAAGGGCTGGACCCTGAGCAAATTTTTAGGATACACCGACAGGGATAAGCACTCCATTTACTAGATATCCCTGGTGAGCACAAGTGATAGATAGCTGGTCTGTCTCCAGCACTTGAAGATACAGGGTCCAGCATACTAAACACAATATAATTTGAACAATGAAAGCTTCAAATTTGACAGTTTAGAAAAGGACATAAGCTGTAATTTTAGAATACGTACATTTTATTAATGAAACCATGGATTCTGTGTTTAATCCCCACTAAAGTGGTTTAACATAGTTAAAGGGACATTAAACCCAAACTTTCTTTCATGATTCAGATAGAGCATGCAATTTTAAACAACTTCCTAATTGACTTCTATTATCTAATTTGCTTCATTCTCTTGATATTCTTTGCTGAAAAGCATATCTAGATAGGCTCAGTAGTCGCTGCACATAGATGCCTTGTGTGATTGGCTCACCAATGTCTATTTCTATTTATTCAACAAACGATATCTTAAGAATGAAGCAAATTAGATAATAGAAGTAAATGTTGTTTAAAATTGTATTATCTTTCTGAATCATGAAAGAAAATTTTTGGGTTTAATGTCCCTTTAAAGTACTGCTTGGGAGCCAAATAGCACCAATGTTTTCAGATACAGCCAGTAAGCCAAACAGCAGCAACAGTCACATGACCCAGAGGTGCAATGCCACACTTTGACTGATGTCTGTAGCCACTCAGGATCAGTGGCTCTCAGGTGATACGTTAACTGTATTTAACCCACATAGCATTGCTGTGTCATTAGTGCTAAAATTGCATGTTAAGAATTATAACATGTAATTATTTCATTATAATGTAACTAGGTTTTATAAAAAGTGAATTTATGCTTACCTTATAAATTAATTCCTTCTATGGTACGACGAGTCCACGGATTCATCCTTTACTTGTGGGATATTATCCTGCTAACAGGAAGTGGTAAAGAGCACCACAGCAGAGCTGTCTATATAGCTCCTCCCTTAGCTCCACCCCCCAGTCATTCGACCGAAGTTACAGGAAGAAAAAAGGAGAAACTAAAAAAGGTGCAAAGGTGACTGAAGTTTAAAATAAAAAAATATAATCTGTCTTAAAATGACAGGGCGGGCCGTGGACTCGTACCATAGAAGAAATTAATCAGGTAAGCATAAATTCACTTTTCTTCTATAAGGTACGACGAGTCCACGGATTCATCCTTTACTTGTGGGATACAATACCAAAGCTACAGGACATGGATGAACGAGAGGGACAAGACAGATGGTTAAACAGAAGGCACCACTGCTTCCCAGTTCTCCACTCCTGGGATACAGATTGCTGATAGATGGCAAGAGTGAGTCTCTGCCCATCAAATTATTTTGGTAACATCTATAATCGCTAGAGAACTCTTTGTTCCCCCCCTGATGATTGATATATGCTACAGTCGTGATATTGTCCGACTGGAATCTTATGAATCTGGCCGAAGCCAGCTGAGGCTACGCCTGAAGCGTGTTGAATATCGCTCAGTTCTAGAATATTTATCGGGAGGAGAGCCACCTTTTGAGTCCACAAAACCTGTGCTTTCAGGGAATTCCAGACTGCACCCCAGCCCAATAGGCTGGCGTCCGTCGTCACTATGACCCAAGCTGGCCTGCGGAAACACATTCCCTGGGACAGATGATCCTGTGACAACCACCAAAGAATAGAGTCTCTGGTCTCTTGATCCAGATTTATCAGAGGAGATAAATCTGCATAATCCCCATTTCACTGATTGAGCATGCATAGTTGCAGTGGTCTGAGATGCAAGCGAGCAAACGGAACTATGTCCATTGCCGCTACCATTAGACAGATTACCTCCATACACTGAGCCACCGACGGCCGAGGAATGGAATGAAGAGCACGGCAGGTGGTTAAAATCCAATTTCCTCACCTCCGTCAGAAAAATTTCTCATGTCCACCGAATCTATCAGAGTTCCCAGGAATGGAACTCTTGTGAGAGGGATAAGTGAACTCTTTTTTTTACGTTCACCTTCCACACGTGAGATCTTATAAAAACCAACACGATGTCCGTGTGAGATTTGGCTAGGTGGTAAGTCGACGCCTGAATTAAGATATCGTCCAGATAAGGTGCCACTGCTATGCCCCGCGGCCTTAGAACCGCCAGAAGGGACCCTAGAACCTTTGTGCAAATTCTGGGAGCTGTGGCCAACCCGAAGGGAAGAGCCACAAACTGGTAATGCTTGTCCAGAAAGGTGAACCTGAGGAACTGGTGATGATCTTTGTGGATAGGAATGTGTAGATACGCATCCTTTAAGTCCACAGTGGTCATATATTGACCCTCCTGGATCATTGGTAATATAGTCCGAATGGTCTCAATCTTGAAGGATGGGACTCTGAGGAATTTGTTTAGGATCTTGAGATCTAAAATTGGTCTGGTTCCCTCTTTTTTGGGAACCACAAACAGATTGGAGTAGAACCCCTGCCCCTGTTCTGTTTTCGGAACTGGGCAGATCACTCCCATGGTATATAGGTCTTCTACACAGCATAAGAACGCCTCTTTTTGTCTGGTTTACAGACAATTGAGAAAGATGGAATCTCCCCCTTGGAGGAGAATCTTTTAAATCTAGAAGATACCCCTGGGTTACGATTTCTAAAGCCCAGGAGTCCTGAACGTCTCTTGCCTGAGCAAAGAGAGAAAGTCTGCCCCCTACTAGATCCGGTCCCGGATCAGGGGCTACCCCTTCATGCTGTCTTGGTGGCAGCAGCGGGCTTCTTGGCCTGTTTACCTTTGTTACAAGTCTGGTTAGGTCTCCAGACTGACTTGGATTGAGCAAAACTCCCCTCTTGCTTTGCAGCAGGGGGAAGAGGTAGAGGGACCACCTTTGAAGTTTCGAAAGGAACGAAAATTTTGTTTGGTCCTGTGTTATCCTGAGGAAGGGCATGGCCTTTCCCTTCAGTGATGTCTGAAATGATCTCTTTTAATTCAGGCCCGAATAGGGTCTTACTCTTGAAAGGGATGGCTAAAAGCTTAGATTTTGATGACACGTCAGCAGACCAGGACTTAAGCCATAACGCTCTATGCGCTAAAATGGCAAAACCTGAATTCTTTGCTGCTAATTTAGCCAGTTGATAAACGGCATCTGTAATGAAAGAATTAGCTAGCTTGAGAGCCCTAATTCGATCTAGATCATCTAATGGGGTCTCAACCTGAAGGGCCTCCTCCAGAGCCTCCAACCAAAAAGCAGCTGCAGTAGTTACAGGAACAATGCACGCTATAGGTTGCAGAAGAAAACCCTGATGAATAAATATTTTCTTTAGGAGACCCTCTAATTTTTTTTTTATCCATAGGATCTTTGAAAGCACAACTGTCCTCAATAGGTATAGTTGTACGCTTTGCCAGGGTAGAAATAGCTCCCTCCACCTTAGGGACCATCTGCCACGAGTCCCCCATGGTGTCCGATATGGGAAACATTTTCTTAAAAGTAGGAGGGGGAGACAACGGAATACCTGGTCTATCCCACTCCTTAGTAACAATGTCCGAAATCCTCTTAGGGACCGGAAAATCATCAGGGCAGGCAGGAACCTCTAGAAATCTGTCCATTTTACACAATTTCTCTGGAACTACAATAGGGTCAATTTATTGACCTTTCAGTGCATGAGGGACACATTCTAAGTGGGGGTTCCACAATGGCTTGTAAACATATTGAACAATGACTTTCCTCAATGTCAGACATGTTGAATAGGCTAGTAATGACTACAAACAAGCATGAAAACACTTTAGTGAAAAAAACAAAAACAACAATCTTGAAAAACGGTACTGCGTCTTTAAGAGGAAAAAAAAAAAAAAAAAAAAAAAAAAAACACATGTTCTGCAAAAACTGCTTTAAAATGCACCAAATTTTTGATAGCAAACTCAATGTTTAGTTACGTTTGCCCCACAAGGAAATTTAACATTTAACCCTTTATTGTGCAAACCGGATTGAAATAAGGCCTAAATCTGGAAAAAAACACCCCCAGCACCTTGCTACAGCCCTGCTGTGGCGCCTACCTGCCCTCAGGAATTGTAAATATGGGGTTAAAGCTTCCATTTGGCCCAAAACATCCACAAGGGCCCTCAGGAGTTGGAGCTTGCAGCTTGCAGAGTGAAAACTGCGCATCTGAGACGCGGAAATAGGCCCCGCCCATCTCACTCTATGTCTCTACAGCCTCAAAGAACCGCACCAGAGTGGTTTTAAACTAGCCATGTGGGTTCTGAGACAAAAAGATAAGCCAAGTGTACCTTCAATAAAGTTGCCCAAAAGACGTTAACAGCACTCCCACTTCATAAAACTTTTGCCCACAAACATTCAAAACTCAGTGTCAACCATTTTTTTAATTATCACCTTATGCAAGCTTAGTAATGCCTTTCTATAGCTCTTAGGATTAGTGCTTACTCTTACCCTCATGGGGATACTGTCAGCCTTTCTGAAATACAGTCTCTCCAGAAAAAAAAAATGACTGAACATACCTCACTGCTATATAGCATGAAAACGTTCCTCACACTTAAGTTTCCTGTACGCCTCAGCGGGAACAGCACTGGATCTTAGTTACAAATGCTAAGATCATCATCCTCCAGGCAGAAGTCTTCATCCATGTGCTGCCTGAGTGTAAATAGTACACACCGGTACCATTTAAAACAACAAACGCTTGCTTGAAGAAATTAAAAACTAACATTTTATCACCTCTTTCACTTTACCCTTCCTAGTACTTAGTAGGCAAAGAGAATGACTGGGGGTGGAGCTATATAGACAGCTCTGCTGTGGTGCTCTTTGCCACTTCCTGTTAGCAGGAGAATATCCCACAAGGATGAATCCGTGGACTCGTCGTACCTTATCGAAGAAACTAATTTGCATACCATAAAAAAAAAAAAAAAAAAAAACAACTTTTAAATAAGCCTTAGCACAACCTTGTTTTTTGGGTGCAATAAATTACTGACATACTATGCATATATAAAAAGACTATCCCTTTAATGTAACGCAAATTCACTTCAGCCTACCTGCTCAGAATTGTTCTTCAGTCTGATAAACTTTCCATCCACATCCAATTCATCAATTGACACATTTCCAGTGGCAGAGGCAGAGTGAGCAATGCTCACACTGCTGCTGGCTTCAGACTCCTCCACATCAACCCTCTTCCGTTTACCCCTGGTTGTGCGAACACTGCGGCTTGATGATGCCCGAGACACCGTAACACGAGACGATGGGCTAGGTGATAACCTTAGTCTGGATGGAGGGGGAAAAAACAAGAAGGCGCTGTGAAATAGTAACACTTTCCTTTTTTATTTTGATCCTCTGACAAATCTGTTAGAGACAGTGTATTGGGCAACCAACATCTCAATCACAATACACACAAAGCGATCTTACAGACCTTTGTACCATCAAAACCAAGTCTATTTAAATATAGATGTTAAAAGAAATAATGTGAGGCACTGTTTAGTTCGTAAGCTAAATATATACAGTAGAATGTTAGGCATAATAGACAATGCAATAGCTCTTACTCTGAATCCTATGCTAATTTCTAAGTAATTGAAGTCTTATTTCAGTGCATTTTGACAGTTTCACAGCTAGACCGAACTAGTTCACGTATGCCATATAGATAAAAAAATGTGCTCATTCCTATCGAGTTATTTATGAGTCAGCACCGACTGGCTAAAATAAAAGTCTGCCAAAAGAATTGAAATAAGGTGGAGAGGTAATCAGAGGTAAAAAGTATATCAATATAACAGGGTTCATTAAGCAAAACTGAGGAATGGGCACATAAAGGGTTTATCTTTTTATACACAACTTCTGGAGTAGACTGTCCCTTTATTTTGCTGTAACCGTTGTGACAATCAGAACTCTTGCATGTTCTATCTTAAATTATTAAAGTTTACATTTTGACTTGTGCTCCTTTCATACCATGTGCAAGTCTAGCTCTTACATGTGCGCTGGCTTAAAGAGTTTGTACAGATTTGAGGCCTGGTCTACAGTGCCAATATTTGTGAAAACATTTTTAAATAATGTACTGTAATATCAGTGAATAAAACCTATTACACATACTATATAGCAAAAAATGAGCTTTAATCTTACCTCTCTTCTTCACCTTCCAGCAGTTTTCTATAGGCACTAATTTCCATATCAAGGGCTAGTTTGACATCCAGAAGATCTTCATAATCAGTAAGCTGCTGCTGCATCTGGTTTCTCATCTCAGCCATTTCTCTCTCTCTTTCTGCCAGCATCCTGCGGCAGTTATCCCTTTCCTTAGCAAGGAGGTCCTCCAGCTCTTGCATGCGATCATGCCATGCTCTCGACTGCAGGAATGAAGAATAAAGTTACATTGCAAGTTGAAAATATATTACTCACACTACTAAAGGAGAATTTCAGTGACGCCAGAAAAGAAAAACAAACATAGAAATAAAAATATATATACACACATACATATACACACATGCTGTGACTCCTTGAACTTTCCCTCTGAGGAAAAATCTATGAAGTTCACATTCCACCTGAACAGCACGTGCGCACCTGCAAGTATATACACAAATAGTATTTACCTCCTTTTGCAGCTCAGAAAGTTGGTAGGTGAGGCTGTCAATGCGCAGGCGACTTTCAGCAAGCTCCTCACGAGTGCTGTTTGCTGTAGAGCTGTTCATCTCAGAGGCCAGCTTAGCATTCTCCAACTGACAAAAAGCACAGTACATTGTACTACCAACCTCAGTAAATGAGGAACACTGATATTTCATAAGCATACAAAGATATCAAAACTCACAGGAATTTAATACGTCATAAGGAAATGCAATCACAACCTCAAATGACAACATAAAAAAAAAAAAAAAAAAAAAAAAAAGAGAGAAAGCCAAAGTATAAATATATGTGCCATTTTTTTATTTTAGCTGCATGTACCCCATAAGGGGATTTTTGTAGCTAAACAGTACTGGGAGCAGAAATTATGAGATTCTCATTTTACCTAGAGTTCTCTTGTGCATTGTATACAGAATACTGCAGAAAAGAGCGAGTGGGGATTACTTGCTTAGATGTGTTAATTGAATATACAATTTTATGAAACAGAAGTGTGAGATAAAAATCCTCTGTTTCATAAAATTTAAATGAAAATACACACCCACAGCAATGGGCTGGACCTTTGGAGGCTTAAACCCTCTTGAGTAAGAGGGATAGGGTTACAAAAAATAGTGAAGCTCACCTTCGCTTCGTATGTACGTTCAAGCTCTTCCTTGTACAAACTGACTTGTTCATCATGTTGTGCCCTCAAATCAACCAGAGCCTGAGCCAGCTTATGTTCATAATCGATCTGTCGACCAGAATCCACCTCCACCAAGCGAGTCTCATGTCGTCTTCTAGTTTCCTTGCTTTCCTATATAAAAAAACACAAACAGGCCCAAGCTAGCACAATCTACATGGAAAAGTCAAATTTACTTTTGTGTTTATTACAGCCCACAATTAGAAACAGAAGACAAGTTGTGCCGAAACACTTTTTGCGAACTGCAGAGGTCTACATAAAGTTTTTTTTTTTTTTAGCCAAATAGCTCTATAAATGGAATTTTGGGATGTTACACTTGCTCATAAGTGGCAGCAATATTTACTTTGGCTGAATAAGGGCCAGGTTATGAGTGGAGCACACAAAACAAAAAAATAAGTTACAAAGTAGTGTTACTCATAGCACTGAAATATATATTTAAAAAATGCAAAAAAAATTAAAGGGCACAAAGATGAGGCCTCGGGTGTCAGGCCTTAAACAGATACATACACGTTTATATGTGTACATATGTATTTACAAACATATACATACAAACACGTATACATAGACATGGAAGTGCATTGGAGCCCTTGGCAGTTAAAAGGGACAGTCTACAATAGATTTTTTATCGTTTTAAAAGATAGATCCCTTTATTACCCAATTCCCCAGTTTTGCATAACCAACAGTTATAATATACTTTTTACCTGTGATTACCTTCTATCTAAGCATCTTCTAACAACCCCTGATCACATGACTATTGACTTGCATATAGTACTGTGTTGTGCTAAATCTTAAATAACTCCTCAGGCGTGAACACAATATTATCTATATGGCCCACATGAACTAGCAGTCTCCTGTTGTGAAAAGCAAAGAAAAAAGCATGCAATAAGAAGCTGACTATAGTGGCTTAGAGAAAAAAGAAAAAAAAGAAAAATTTAGAGGTTTAAATGTTATAAAGTATATGAATATATCAATGTTGGTTGTGCAAAGCTGGGGGATGGATTATCTTTTAAAACAATTTTAGTGTAGACTATTCCTTTAAGTAGATTTTTTTTTTTAAAAAAAAGCGCATATTTCTGCAACATTTCACATTCCAATGTTCTGCACATAGAATATGTATTTATGAATAAATAGAACACAGAAAAATTGACATTTGAAGAGGGCGGCAGAGCGTGGGGTATTTAATCATAACTATATTAAATAGTAAGTATAGGCGCATCTTCATTACACCGGATGAATGAAACTCCCATCTAAAATATCACTAACATTCCAAATCTGTTTTTATAAACTTAAAACTGCATTCTCTGACTAATAAAAGCTTAAAGAGACTGCACAATTTGATAATGGAATTAAATTGGATAGTCTTATTATATGCACACAATTACTGAGCATGTGCAAGAGTTCATTGAATATGTATTGTCAGATTGGTTAATGCCTGTGAAATGACACAGGGGCTAGCAAATTGAAATATATTTAGTCATTTGTCAAAAATCTGCTGCTTATTTAACATTTCAGTTATTGCATTGTGTTTATTAAGCAGCACTTGTTGAGAATGCAATTCTGTTTTAAAAAAAAAAAGGTATTTAAAGTATATGGCAATCCAGACTCCTGGACAAGTTAGAGTGGAAAAAAAAACAAAAAAAAAAAAAACCCTACACACTACTATTTGACAAACAATTGAAATTTGTGCAAATCCAATAATAATTAAAGTTATTTGACAGAACTTGTACCCAAATTGATAAAACTATTAATTATCAGCTCCAATGAAGAAGAAGAACCCCCCCTCTGAAAAAAAGTTACCTCTTCAAATATGTTCTTGCGGAACTCAAGCTCTTCTGTAAGAGACTGGCAGCGATTTTCAAGATCCACCTTAAACAACGTTTCCTCGCCAAGCTGCTTCCGTGCCAGTGCTAGTGAGGCTGTAAGCTAAATAATACACCAGAATTATTTCAGAGCAGTGTACTGGAGCATCAAATCAGATTTGTGAAGAAATTATAAGTATGTTAGTATATTGCAACTAGAGGGAAGGAGACCACAAATGTATAATTAAAGCAACAATATCAAAAGAATAAAAAATACAAAATATAAAAAAAAATCATAAAATGTTAAAAATGTGGGACAAGGCCTTTATATTTGTTACACCTACCTGTGCAATCTCTGCTTTAAGGTCGGTCACTTCTTCCTCCAATGCTTTCTGGTCATTCTGTGCAGTAGCCAAGGCAGCATCTTTGGAGTTAAGAGCAGCTTCAAGATCCCTAAGTCTGGCTTGTGCAGAATTAAAGTCAGACTCTTTCTTGGAGTAGCTGTACAGGAGGAAAAAAACAAGCATTTAATACATTGGGAAAGTTCAGATTAGGGGATGTTTAAAAAACAACAAATGGTTACCTGAAAGGGCAGCAAGTACTGTATAAGTTGTAAGCAACACATGTACACACTTAGGGTAGATTTATCAAGCAGCAGATGCTGCAATATCCCCGAGGTTTCAGGTCTGCCTGAAACTTAAGCAGCAGTCGTAAGACCATTTGCCCCCGATTGGCCGCAAATGTGCAGGGGCAGCATTGCACAAGCATTTCTTGTGAAATGCTTGTGCAATGTTAAATGCCAACAGCGTATGCTGTCGGAATTTAGCGATGTCGGGCAGACAAATGATAAATCTACCCTTTAGTCTACGATTACGGTCTGAGGACTGAAACCGGTCAGACTGTTGTGGCCATGAATCTACATGTTACCTCCTGTTTTTAGCTTCTATGAAATAAAGCTATATTTTTTTTATTTCAGAGAGAGACTTTGGGAACTTTTTCCTTGCATATATTTATGGATTACAGGGATTCCACTCCACACTACTGCCTCTGGTCAGCTGTGCCTTTTAATTTTTGCTGCATACCTTCAAGCCTTTGACGTTGGCTGTCAGGTGATACGGATAAATGTTGGGTGCGATTGGTTGCAGGGATACCACGTATACTTTTCGGGCTGCTACCGCTATGAGTGGCATCTGTAGAGGATTAAACCTCCACCGATTGAGATCGCGAATTACAGCAGCTAACTAAGGAAAACGACAGAGCTGGCTACGTGCAGTCTCCTGTATGGTAAGTGAAGCATTGACTGCTTGTTTCCTTCTGTAAGCGCACTAACTGGGGCGGCTTATACGCTGGATGCCTCGATTTTGTTATCTATTGTACTGGCAAGAGATTAGCTATACACCCGTTGTTGCTTTCCGAGTACCAGATTACTCCTGAAGGGACTGCTATTAATATAGCATGTCACTTGAAGTCTCAACTTACACTCATTGACTGACCTTGCCTCCCTAAGCGGTCCACTGGGCTGACATCACTTGATTCAGGCTGTTAACTCCACTAACATTCTACTGATTTAACCATTTGTTTGTAGAATAATTATGATAAAAATGTATTTGAATGGTTAACACTAGCACACACTTGCCCATTACTAGTTCAGGTGAGCTTGTTAACATGGAGTACAAATGTTATGGCATTTATTAGCTCTTTTAGACAAACTTTTCAAAAATAAGTGCCTGGACAAGTTTTCCCATCAAAATTAGTATTGAATGCTTTAGTAATAGAATATGCTGTGTATACTATTACTAATGTACCTTTAGGAACCAGCATTGTTTGTATCTAGATAAGCATACATGTATGTAAATAAAGTTTAATTAGAAGGGACATTAAATTGTGTGATTCAACTAAAGCATTCAAATAAATAAAAAAAAAAAAAAAAAAATATCTAAATTTATTTCTCCAATTTAATTTGCTTAATTCTCTGTAGTACATTGCTGCCAATGATCATACCTATGTACGCTTTTCAACAAAGGATACCAAGAGTGCAAACTTAGAAGTAAAATTGGAACGCTCATACAAAATTCTCTAAATTATCTGTCCCTTTAAGAGATAGAAAATAATTTAGGAAGCAGCTAGGTATGGAGCCAAAAGTTGCAGCATATCTGAGTTAATTGCCACAATAAATGCTGATAACTACATGAACACATTTCAAATGGCTTACGTGCTTGTTAAAAATGCAAATTTCTGAATCATCTGGCAGACAGTGACAAATCAAACTGGGAACTCCATGCCAATATGTCCCAATCTGAATTACAGTAACTTTATTAAAGGGTGTTGTATATAAGATGCACGTCGCCATGTACGTTAAAAGCAGACTAGAAATTACCAAACATCCATGAAAAATGTATACAATTGCATTTAAAATTACATATCTTTCCATTGTATAGGGACTTGAAGCATTCAATATGAATGTTTGTGCCAGGACTAGCAAAGGCAGGCACGGCCACATCCTTCCCAGCCTCAGTTTACCCAGAAATGAAAATATATATATATATATATATATATATATCCCCACACCCACAAACATACATATACACACATCTCATGATTATGGCAAGCACCCCCCCCCCCCCTTTAGCTGGCAAAGTTAACATTAGCAATTTTGTTAATAGCAATATTTAAAACACTGAAAATGAAGTTAACAATCCCACATAAACAGCATCAAGCAAGATTATCTTGTTCTACCAATTAGGAAGCAGTTTTCCCTGGATCACTACATACCATCTATATTGGGGTTCCTTTTTTAATGTTTAGGTATTGCAATCTCCAGCAACAAAAGGGTTGTAAATTAGACCTTGGAGACTATCAGCATAATTGTCTAGAACAATGAGTGACCGCTTTTATACAACTGATTACAATGGATCTAATACTTTGAAGCCAAAATGATGGGGTAAACAGCAATAATTTATGATCCACCCCCTAAATAAAAGTATATTTAGTTTGCAAAGTCAAAACAAGGCCTCCAAATCGAGTATAGAAAGTTCAACAGTTATTTTTAATTTGGACTTATTCATGGTTTAGGAAACAAGCACCAGGTTAGTTGTTTTTTATACGAGCTGCAGCCAAATAAACAGGGACAGCATCCGTAACCCAGTATTTTTGTGGAGCGCTGTTTGAGGCCCGTTAAGACTGTTTATTATGCACTTAAAGGAATACTAAAGTAAAAATAAACATTTATGATTCAGATAAAACAGCAGTTTTAAGACACTTTCCAATTTACTTCCACTATAACATTTTGCACAATCCTACTGAGCATGTGCAAAAGCTCACATGGTACACCTATACTAGTCTGATCAGCTGATGTCTGTCACGTGATAAAGGGGCTGGGAAATGAGAAAATACATTTGTCAGAAGAAAAAATAAAAAATCTACTGCTTATTTGAAATTCAGAGTTAGTGCTATTGCATTGTCTTATTGTGTACTTTGTTATTTAATTCTACTGCATTGAGTTGTCCTTTAAGAAATTTAGTGATCCTTTAATGCATGGGAACAAAACAATTTCACACAAGCAGTAAAAAATTTTCTGGTAACCCCCCCCACACACACATTTGCTTGCACCTGTATCATGTGACAGTCATTAGCCAATCAGACTCATATGTACACAATCAACTCTTGTGTGTGCTCAGTAGGAGCTGGTGCCTCAAATAGAGTGAAAAAAAAATTGATAATTGAAGTTAGAAAGTCTTAAAGAGACAGTCTAGTCCAAAATAAAACTTTCATGATTCAGATAGAGAATGTAATTTTAAACAGTTTTCCCATTTACTTTTATCACCAATTTTACTTTAGTCTCTTGGTATTCTTAGTTGAAAGCTAAACCTAGGAGGTTAATATGCTAATTTGTAAGCCCTTGAAGGCCGCCTCTTCTCTCAGGGCATCTCAACAGTTTTTCACCACTAGAGGGTGTTAGTTCATGTGTGTCAGATAACACTGCTCACCCACGTGGAGTTCCAGTAAAACAGCTCCGATTGGCAAAAATGGATGTCTAAAGAACTATAATAAGGGGGCAGTTTGCAGAGGCTTAGATACAAGATGATCAGAGAGGTAAAAAGTGTATTTATATAAAAGTGTTGGTTATGCAAAACTAGGGACTGGGTAATAAAAGGGATTATCTATCTTTTTAAATGATAAAAATTTCTGGTCTACACTGTCCGTTTAAAACTGCATGGTTTATCTAAATCATGAAAGTTTAATTTTGACTACTGTAAAAAAAAAAAAAATATTGGAGTAACATGTACCCCACATTTAAGTATATTTTCTAGCTACGACACTTAAGTTATACAGAAATGAAAATACAATAAACACTGAAAATGTGCAAATCAGAAAAGATGATAAATCTTTGACATTCTGTCATCTCAGATAGTATATTTTATACTATTAATTTTGCTGATGGCGGGTGATATTTGCAGCAATTGAAAGAACTGCAGTAAAGTTTATTACTGTGGTTTAAAAAGGTTTAAACTTGGCTGATAAAACATGATGTTATAGTAACTGGTCAAGGGGGGAAAAAATGCACTCAAAAGCATAGTGTAAAGGAATGTATACGAGATACACCCATAAATTCTTCACATTCTTTAACGTGAACTCCAGATGTACTAAAACAAAAAAGTTTTTTAATCACATGCTTTCAAAAGAAAGATTCAGAAAATGCGATAACTCCAAATTGTTCTTTTACTAAGGTCTTCTGAAGAACACACAAGACAACCCATAAGAAATGTGTTGTGCACATAGGAGTATAAATAATGTCTGCCACAACTATGTTAGTGTACAGTGCAGTTTACCATCTATAATATGATCCCATTAAAAGTGGATCTAGTGTCTGGATTTGAGCCCCTGCCATGCCAACAGTTGTGTGCACTCCACATGTTTATTGAAACATAACTGCCTAGAGCATCTCCTCCAGGATGTACCAGGAAACGCTTCCCAGCATGCTGCATGGCCAGGAGATGTGCAGTTGTGGGGCTGTCACAAATAGGGTCACACTTGTGAGATGCTAGTTATATTTAGCAGGCTAGTTTGTCTGTATAAAGCACAATATAGCAGTAGCCTGCCTGTCATTTGTCACTGCTGTGACTAATTGTACACACAAGTCGCTGGAATGTCAGCCAATATGCTTTCATTAATATCTTGTCCCCCGGATCTACACCCTGTACCTCTTCATTGCCTGCTTACTTTTAAAGCGCCAGTCTCCTCCAGAATTGTTTAAAGAGGTAGATAATCACTTAACTCATCCCCCAAGTTTTGTATAACCAAAACTGTTATATTAACCCCTTAGTGAGCACAGCACTTTTCAATTTTCTTACCGTTTGGGACTCAGGCCATTTTTACATTTCTGTGGTTTGTGTTTAGCTGTAAATTTCCCATCTTACTCATTTACTGTACCCAAGCATACCAATTTTCTCGATTTTCTAAAGATACCATTATTTTCATATCAAAAAAATTCTAACTTTGACCCCCAAAATCTGTTACACATCTACAACCACCAAAAAACACCCATGCTAAATGGTTTCTAAATTTTGTCCTGAGTTTAGAAATACCCAATGTTTACATGTTCTTTGCAAGTTATAGGGCAATAAGTACAAGTAGCACTGCTATTCCCAAACCATTTTTTTCCCTCAAAATTAGAGTTACATTGGAACACTGATATCTGCCAGGAATCCCTGAATAACCCTTTACATGTATATATTTTTAGTAGATAACCCAAATTGATTTAGGCCCATTTTGGTATATTTTATGCCACCATTTCACCGCCAAATGTGATCAAATAAAAAAATTGTTCACTTTTTCACAAACTTTAGATTTCTCACTGAAATTTAAAGACAGCTTATGCAATTATGGCACAAATGGTTGTAAATGCTTCTCTGGGATCCCTTGTGTTCAGAAATAGACATATGGCTTTGGCATTGATTTTTTGGTATTAGGACGCTAAATGCCACTGCGCACCAACATGTGTGTTATGCCCAGCAGTGAAGGTTAATTAGGGAGCTTGAAGGGTTAATTTTAGCTTTAGTGTAGAGATCAGCCTCCCACCCGACACATTCCACCCCCTGATCCCCCCCCCCACACAGGTCACCCCCCATCTTAAGTCTGCCAGTATAAAATAAAATGGTATCCACCCTTACTTCCCAACCTCCCCAAACAGCTCTCTAACCCTCCCCCCTTCTACCCATTATCCAGCATGTTAGGTACCGGCAGCACCCATTTTGCCATTTTTTTCTGTAGTGTAGCTGCCCCCTCATTTCTCGTGGGTAATTTCCCATGAAACTAAATGT